>NW_020455521.1:4743201-4797118 GCF_003342845.1 Nothoprocta perdicaria
GCGAGCGGCGCTGCCCGCCGGCGGCCCCGGCAGCGCGGGGAAACTTGCCCCGAGCGGCCGGGCTGCGGCTCCGCACGGGGCCGCCCCGAGCCGCGGGAGCGGAGCGGCGGGCACGGCTGCAGCGCCCGCGGCGGCGGCTGGAGGGTGCCCCGCAGAAACCCGGGCCCCGGGAAGTCTGCCGCAAGAGCCCGGCATGGAGGTGGCGCGCGGAGATGGAGCCGGCGCTGGGCGGCGGGGCCGGGCCGGCAGCGAGCGGAGCGGAGCGAGCGGTGCGAGCCGGCGCCGCGGCAGCGCGGGCTGGGGGCCCGGAGCACCGTGCGCGGAACGGCCAAGTGAGCATCGTGCCCTGGCGCAGCGCTGAGGGACAGGGAGCCGGTGCTGCGTGCTGCAKGGCAACTTCCAAACTGTGTATGTTCCATAGGATTTAGGGGAAAAAAAAAAAAAAGGAAAGGGAAATAATAAAATCTAAATTACTGCCCAGGTAGTTTATGTATTATGCAGCTCCTACTTCTAAACAGCACTAACATCCTTCTGCTGSTTAGAGGCTTCTCTAAATCACGTCTGCAAGGGAAAAAGGAACACCACTAAAAAAGCCCAGAAATGCCATTCGGCAGGAATACGTCTCAGGGAGTCCTCGAGCCTCTGGTTAAAGATTACCTAAGTCTGTAGAAAGTGATCTTTATTTGTCTGACTGCCTCARTATGGCTTTCACGGGTCCCCAGCTCTCTGGCAATTTTTGCAGACTGCGTTCCCCTTGGAGTAGCTGCCCTGCTCACTATCTATTTTGGATCTTATCTAATTGCGGGTGACTTTCCTGACTGAGATGTCGTGGTTTTCATCCTTACCCTATTTGTAAAAACATCTGTTCGTCTTGCAGTCTGTTTTACTGCAGTTTTATGAATATTATCAATATGCAACTTTAAAATGAAGAGTTAAATGTGTTAAAGAAGTGATATATTTGAATATTCTTCCCGGTGCCTAAAATGAATATTTGTTTCAATGCAGACAGGTTAGCTAAAATTTAACCATTTCCATGCGACTGTAGAGTTGGCAATGAACCTGAGTGCCAAGAACTGGAGAGAAGGAACCATGCAGATATGTGTGTCCTTTTTAATATTTGAAACTTGGACAGCAAAAGAATGTTATYCTGATAGCTTTTGGAGCCCCAAATGCCAAAATACATGTGTATACCTTGGAAAAAGAAGTATCAAAYATTACTAGTTGAAGGCAAACTAAAACACTGCTTTAAATTATCTTATGAATGTTGACTTTGTTGAAATGCAAAATTAAAGTGTATTTATCTTATGGAAGTGTTGTCCGAGTGGGGCTGGTCATGTAACTAAACCCTGGTTGTTCCCTTTTTCCCTCACCTTGCAGATGAAGAGGAAGTTGGACCATGGCTCCGAGGTCCGTTCTTTCTCTCTGGGAAAGAAACCCTGCAAAGTCTCTGAATACACAAGGTAATTAAATGCAGTACGAGATCACTGAATCATGCTACTTGTGTATATCCCATCTCTCCAGTTTCTCAGCCTGATTCATAGCTCCTTTTAAGGCTAAGCGCTGTACAGAAGAAGAAGGGGTGGCATCAATTTTCATATGCTGCTTAGCTACTTTAAATTATGAAAACTGATGATGAGTTTTAATGAAGTAGCCAGACTTGCATTTCTTCTGTTGAGGTTTGTGTTTAATTCTTAATAAAGTATGCTGATGTACTTAGAGACTCTTACCAGAATTCCTAGCGATATGTATCAATCTTTTTTWAAAAAATTAAAAAAAAAGAGATAGTGATAAACCCTAAGACTGCTACAAATTGTGATCAAATGTATCACTTTGCTATGGCAACAGGAATGAGAGAATGGAAATTCATGTAGGCAGAGCAGACCATCTGATCTTAACAGGAACACGCACGTACTTGTTATTCACAATATGAAATTATTAAGGTTCTAGTCTGCCTCCTTACTACTCCTAAGTGGCAGCATATTGCACAAATAACTGCGGTTATTTTGGAAGGCTCCTTGCAGAACAAGGCACTACCAAACAGGAGCAGTGGTGGGGGAGGAGGGCTCTGGATGCACGTGTTGCAGCCGCAGCTCTTACTACAGAGTTGCCATAACAATTGCTTTCTGATGCTGTACTGCATTCCATCATTTTGGAATTTGCTCCACTATCAGTTTTTCCTACAATATGYATTAGCCCTGCTACAAGCCTTGTACTTGCCACCTAAAACCGGTTGGGGATGTTGCTTCTTTTGAATACGTTATCGTAGTACTCAGTGAGCAGTGCATCTTTGGAAAGTAGTGTGTATTTTATTCCTCTTCYGTTAAGAGCTTTATGAGATGATGTGTGAAAAGTTAAGATAATGTGGGAAAACAGGTTCTGTGATAGCTTTTCRGATGTGTAAATGCTGCACAAGAGAAAAAGAGATCATGTCTTGTTGCTGAGAAACACGTTACAGCTTCCATGTCTCCTTCAAGTTAGTAGCTTTTCCAGGTTTTTAAATTATTCTGATGGAAAAACACTCTATTTGGCCACGAGTTCTTCATATGACACACATTTTGTTGCACTTCTGTGAAAGTAAACAATTTGCAAGCTAAAGGATACATCTTTTGTCCAGTGTATCAGTCAGGTCCAAAAGCAGTGCAGCATTTGCCTCCTACTCCAGAAATTTGGCTGGCTGTTTCAGGCAAATAAAAAAAAAAAAAACATTAAAAAAAAAAAGTATGAAAAGAAACCTTCTCATTAAATCTCATGTTAAAAGAAAAAGGCTTTTAGCTACTGTTTTGAATGGCTGTTTTTGACTGAGAAATAGTTTACAGCGGAAGAAATTAAAATAAAGTACAACTGATCTGCTGTGGAAAGCTCAAGGCTATGCATTGCTCAGATCCAATAGAAGCCMAATTTAAGAGCCTTGCTTTGGAGTTTAAAAAGTGGAACTTTTGCTGGGCCATCTCTGTAGGTAAGCATGAGCAAGCTATAAAAATACGTTTTGTTTAAAGGAATTGTTTTGTTATCATCATTACTTGGATTTTGAATTATGATTAGCATTAAAAATATTTAGCATCTGATCTCTCTCTTAAACTGTTAGATTGTATTTTATTTAACAAGTTGAGGCAGATGATATAATTCTCGTATCTCCATGTTCCTTAAGATCAGGCACTCTTTAAAATTGACAGGTCTGACAAACTTTGTTTGCATATAACAGGTAAAGTCAGTAAACAAATGTCATTAGATGAGGATCCTTGATCTGTGAAACTGCTTTTGCATCAGCTTCTGTTTCTGTTATGAATCAGTAGAATTATCAGTAAAGAAATAAGCCTATTCAAATCAACTTTTACATTTCTTTACTGGCTTGTGTAAATTTTTAGAACATGCGGTGATTATTTTTTGGGAGCAGGAAGGATAAAATAGTGAAATATTTATACATTACTATGAGATAAATATTAAAATGAACCTGCCTTGCATCATTTGAAGCTGTTTCTGTAGCCACTGAAATGTCAGTAAAACCCTGAAGCTCAGACGTACTAAACACTTGATTTATCATTCGCAAAAGCAACGTGGTTTTGGTTTCCCACGCTATATTCATCTTCTTCATGTTTAGTTTTAGAGTTCCAGAGTTTCTGCGAGGGAATGTAACTTTGATATCCCATGAACAAAGTACTTTAATGTAGAATAAGAGAAAGCGTGGCCACATTGCTTTAAGCTCCTATAGCAGCAGCCTAATTCTAGCTTTTTTTTAAACCTCTATTCCATGTGAATGAGCTGTCTCTTAACCCCTCAAAGTGAAAAATCAAATTGTAAYTGAGAAAGTATCTGAGGCTCCTTTCCCCATTTACTTCAACGTTCCCATCAACTCCTGTGTCACTCCATCAACATGCAAGCTTTGAAATACTGAAGGATATTTCAAAATCCAATTCCAATTTACTAAACCACTAAAATGGTTTCAAATTACTAGCTCATTGTCAACAAAATATATTAAGAAATAAAAATAGATTTTTTTCCAATTTGGCAGTGAAGCAACAGTAATGTATTTCATATAGAGGAGAGATCCTGAACTCTGGTGCCCTGACACCAGTCAGAAGGCACAAGGGGAGCTTGGAAGGCACAGAAATATTCTGGAAAGAGATCTTTAGAGAAACCCTTCTGGACAGTAAATGCAGTGGTATTTTGGGGGAGCCTTGGGTGATGATCCCCCATTTTCCACTCCCACCTGGAAGTACTGTCATGGGAGAAACACCTGAGCTCATGAAAGCGTGGAAGCTGCCCCTATGAATGGCCAGCAGATGTTTTTCATGTTGCTRCCTTGGTAATCTCTTTGCATAAAGTTGAAGACTTCAATTTAATTAATAATTGCAACTTTATACTAGATTTCTTTTCCTGCAGTAGACTTCTGAAGTTTCCTTAATGCTTTATTGTTGCAGTACGACGGGGCTGGTGCCGTGCTCTGCCACACCTACCACTTTTGGGGACCTGAGGGCAGCCAACGGGCAGGGGCAGCAGCGTCGCCGCATTACGTCTGTGCAGCCACCCACGGGCCTCCAGGAATGGCTCAAGATGTTCCAGGTAGGCACTGCTCTGAAAGAGCTTGCCCTGGGGTTCAGGGAAAGGGCTGCCTCCCTAAGGGCAGCCAGGAGGCTTGATGTACCCCAAGTGTGCCTGTCACTGACCTCRCACACTGCTGACAGCGTGAATGGCCACCAACTTAAGGGAAAGACGGTTGCCCATTTCAKCTGGTTACCATGCAGATTTACAGTACAGACACACAAAAACTGGCCAAAATACTGTTTTCTGTGGTTTCTGAGCAAAACAGCTGCTACTGTTCAGTACTTGCACATTTTCTGCAAAGTCTCTGCAACATGTGATGGCTGTTTCCGTGGCTTCAAGCTCRTGTGAGACGTTTTCACTTGGTGGTTGGTAAGAGTTAGTTATTGCTAGTGATAGCAATAGCATTTACCAGTGCTGTTTAGCGTAGCATTGAATTTGTTGTTCAGGCTAGTGTCTCGTGAGAGAGAAAGATATAATTGTCAAAAGTGTCTCAGATTCAAAGAAAACTCAGTGTATATTGTTACTGATCTTTGAATCCTGAATACAGCTTTAGTTCGTGATTGCATGTACAATTGAAAGGCAGAGGAAAAAAAAAGCTTTTCTGTGTCCTTCAAGCAGCCTGAAACTTGATTCACRCACACACACAAAAAAAGTGTGAAGGACAGTGGTATGCACGACTTGAAAAAAATGGCTGTGAAGATCTCCATGGATGCCAATTTGATAATAACCAAGTTTAATTTTGTGTGCATTCCAACAAATACATATTCTCACAGGCCTGTGTGCCCACTACGTAAGCTGTGTCCTGGAGATCTCTTACTATGTAGTTTAGCTATGTGGTTTTAAGTAGTGGGCAGTCACTACTAGTCACTGACTTGAAAAATAGTAATATTATTTGGTGGTAAACTGTTGCTTCTAACATATTTTCAGAAGGAATAAATCATCTGTACAGGCATGTTTCATTTATTACTGCGACATTTTAAAAGACAGAATAGCAGCATGGCAGGCATTGCAGTGAACATGCAGCTCTGCAGGCAGAAGCCTATGGCTTTTGGGTGCACGCTGCTGTGCAATGCAGTTGATCTCAATAAACGTCAGTTTTGAACATAAAAACAGCAATGGGAAAACTCTTCCCCTCTTTCACATATTTAAAGTCTGTTTAAAACAGTGGAAGTCTGGAACTGGTTATTCTTGTATATGTCATTCAGCTTCTTATAAGTATTCAAATTTAATTATTGTGATGTATCTTTATTAAGATGGTTCATAGAAAGATGACTTTTTAACCCTTAAGAATCATGTTTGAATGTTACTTCATATATATGATACTTGCTGATGCTGCTGATGCTGATAATGATTTTATCGTTTTGTTAATGTAAAAGCCTTCACCCTAACAAAAAGCTATTTTATTGTTATCTTAGGTGCTTAATGTGTGTTTTTTCATGTAAGATCACTAATTACCAATCGTTCCATCAGGAAAAGATTATGAAAGGCTGAACGTTTGAGAGTGGTGCGAGCGCTCTTGGCACTAAAATGATGCTATCAGCTGTTCCCTCACCGATAGGAAGAGAAGCCTGCAAGGCCATAGAAATTTTGCCTGTAACTAGGTTGTCATTATTTTAGGCTCAGAAATTTTGGTTTAGTAATGGGAGAAGCACRTTCTGGTAAATACATAATGAGATGCTACAGGCTTTTCAAAATACTCAGTTTCAGGACTAATTTCCTGGGCTCCTGAGAGGCAGGGCTCTTTGCAGGCTGGAGCTGATCTCGTAGCACGCGGTGATTGCTGCTSTCACTTAGCTGCTCCTGCGGTCGTGCAAGGGGCCTCCCTTGTTTTAGCATCAAAAGCTTTCGGAGTCCTGGAGCTGCCTTCAAGTGCCGCATCTCCTTGGTTGATGTCGAGGCTCCTCACTCTCCGGTGTTTATTGTCCGTGTGAAATTTATTTGCTAAAGAAAAAAATATCACAAATCCGAAATAGTCAAAGGATAAAATCATGGCCTTAAAGTGAAGAGACCCCTCTGCCCAAAAGGTTGTAACTAAGTGGTACATGGAACAGCATTCTTGCATTACAGACGTTTTCCTATATGGAAGTGGAAGTAGGAGGATTTCTTTAAAACTTTTTATAAACACTRTCTTAATTTATATTAAAATATATTTCTGATGCGTTTTTAAGCTGSATTTCCAGGAGCTCATTTGCTGGGTGCATGTACTGTTTTCAAGGTAGAACCATCCTTTGGCTTAGAAGCTGATGGTAACAAGTGGCACCTGGCCGTAATTGTTTGACCAGGGGTGTTCAAACATTATCCATGGTTATTTTGGATACTGAGACTGAGATAGTGAGACTACTTTTCAAATTTCAAGAAGTCCAAAGATGTCCTTTAAAGCTTTTTTTTCTTTTTTTTTGTTAATGTTCCTGTTACATTATCACTAGAAAATGTAACTAAATAGATACCTAACTCCACTGTTTTGAACATGACAAAAACTTATGCAGAAGTGATTGAAAAAGTWTATTTGTTTCCCTCCTGGAAAATGCCATTGTGTATTAATCCCAAAAGAGTTTCATTTAGAAYCAAAAATAGAAAAGCACTGTGAGGGGGTCAAACCATTTCAATTACAAGGCCTATTTATTTGCTTTGTTTTGTAATCACTCTTGGCTTCAGATCCTTAGGTTTTGATATCCACTGTAAGTTTTTTAAACCGAGAGCCTAAGCACACATTTATAGGATTTTTTCTTTTTAAAGACTTTATCTTATTTAAAGCTGTTTTTTTTTGAAGTCACTACCAAATTTTTGCCATTTAAAAAAATATCTATGCTCAGCTCAGAGACAGTGCTGTTTTAAATACTAAATTCTGCCTTTCTGTCTTCATTCATCCTGCTTTGCATCTGTAGTGCTGGGTTTTGTTTCTTTACCATGATGCAGCTTTTCAGGATAGGTTGGATGGGTACGTGGTGGTGTTGGAAGCTTGCGCCACACACAGTAAGTAGAGGCAGGCCCTTTGAGGAGCTAGTGAACGCTACTGTTTTGCCTGAAATAGGAAGCAGTTTTTCCTCACCGATTTAGGTAGTGCCCATCTGAAGACATCACCAGCTTTAAGAAAGCCTTTTGCTGCTTCTGGTTGGCAGGAGTACTGTTTCTTTTTTTTCTTTCACTTAAACAGTTGGCTACACCACCTTCATTCAAATTAGTTGCTTAAGGTTCTCYGGTCCTTTCTCTTATTTGAAGGAGGCAGTAAAACTACCAGCATTGCAGCATTTTCTGCTTTATATTCTTGCAGGACTAATTCAGGCTTCTGGTTTTTATGCAGTGCCTGCACCCAGAGCAGGAAGATCCACATGACCACATACTGCCTTGGCTGCCTCTCCATGAGCACTTTGGTGCAGAGCAGTAGTGTGGAAGCCAACCTCCTGATTTTCCTTGCTGGCCTGGCGCTGGTTTGGCCTCGGGGCAGTTCTGGTGGGGGTGAAGGAGGCTTTTTCCAAGGAAGCTCTGCCTGAGGAGAGCCCACCCGTGACAGGGGTCGGGGCGTGTGTGGTGCAGACATGTGCAGCCTTTGCTGATGTGCTGATTTCATCCAAACCAAGGCGCCTTCGAGAGGGAGGGCGATGGGGTCACCATAACWAATGCAGAATTTAGTAACGGTGACCAGCACCCCAAAAATTACTCAGAAGGTGCCCTACGTATACCTGGGATAGAAGAAGGATCCGATTGCTGCACGCTGGAGTCTGCAGAGCAGAGCCACACGGTAGGAAGAACGTGGTAGAGAGAGGCACAGGTAGAGAAGGAGATGGGGAGGAGGCAGGTGGCAGGGCAGGAGGAGTGATGCGTCTCGCGTTGTACGAGTAGCAAGATGTGATTTACAGTAATATAAAGCCACTGGCATGTCTGAAAATGAAGGAGGGATGTTCGAACATAACAGCTATAGARAAAATTGAGGGATAGTTTTCAAGTAGTGCTGTGGTTGCAGGTAACACATGCTGCATGATGGAGCAGTATGAGCCTCCAAAAGGCCTGGGCTGACAAATTAAGCCCTCCCTCTACCCCGAGGGAATTGGAGGGATTGATTTTGATTTATTTATTTATTTTTTAGGAGTCTCAAATCTTTAAGGAATACATCAGAAGCCCTGTTCCCTTCTTCCAAGGAGAATATGAATGAATCCTGGGATTATTTTTCTCTAGAGAAACCCCTACCCATAATAAAAAAATTGATTTTAATTTTGCATTAGAATTAAATTGAAGTTTTTAGGACCAACAAAATTAGTTATGCAAATGCATTTTAGAGATATACCATATGCCAAACAAAGATCTTCAATTGAAAGGGAGTCACCTGGTAGAAATCCAAAGAATCTGGGCGCTTCACCAAGTGTCTCAGAGCTCTCTGGTCATCTSAGATGTCTGAAGCATTGCAAACTGCTCAACACCCGTGTGGTGGCTTTTAGCTCTTTTCAGACATGAGTTGTTCTCTCATAAAAGCCCCACATTTAGTCCTTCCCTTCTCTGTCTCTGCTACATGTGCTACATACTTTTTTTTTTTNTTTTTTTTTTTTTTTTTTTTTTTTTAAGAAAGGTCAAGCTGTGGGGTCCAGAAATGCAAATTTGCTAGGGGTAAAGTTGTGCCTGTGTCCTGGCAGGACCAGTTGTCTCTGTCTGGCAAGACACCCACTTCAAATGTTCCATGCCAAACATCTCCCTGAGAGCCCCGCTATTGACTCTAGCTGGGGGCTTGTTTGTTTAAGGGAGAGGCAGGGGGGACAACAGCCYAGGGAAAACATCTTTGAGCAGCTGGTTCCTGAGAAAGAGTCCATCGCCATCCCCCAGCGAGGAGTGTGCACATGGAAAATAGCACTGCTGTTATTCACCAGCATCTTTTCCCCAGGGGATCTTTTCTGGTCAGTTCTGTATGGTATTTTAAAAAACAGAAATGCGTATGTATAAGAAAATTACGGATTAAGATAATGTACAATGCAATTAATTAATACGTGTTCCCAATTGCAGCAATGTTTGCCATAGCAAAAAAGAACAGTGGTATTTGGGTAGAGTCACTTTAATGAATGTAGCTGCTTACAAATTGAGTAGAATGACYTTGGCAATTAATATTAGAATAAAGTAACACAGGTATTATTTTCCCCCTTTCATTCTCCTAAATTCAAACTCTGTTGACAGAGAAGATTAAATATGCTGAAGCATTGTACATAATACCAACTAAGCCTTGGGTTAATGGAACAAACAAGAGTTGGAAAGTTGGTGAGATAAACAGTTTTTCTGTACRTGATCTACAGAGAACTCTTTGATGCAAATGTTTCTGTTGAAAGAAATGTACAATAAAAGCTGTTTATAGTGGCACCTCTGTAACTTTTGCTAAGAGGTTTTTGCTTTGTTTCTTTTTAGCACTGTGAGCTCCTGGCTCTGTAGGTGCGGAGCTCGTATGGTGACCGCGCACGTACCCGTGTGTGTGCACGGGTGGGAGGGCGCCAGCATTGGAGCAAGTGATGTTTTTCTTGACGTTGTGACTATTTTGATCTTTTAATTGGAGAGGGAGAAATSATGGAACGCATCAAGCAGAGCAGGGTGTTGGGAGAGTTGTAGGTCACCCTCTTCTTTCCATCTTCTCCYTTACTGGCCTCCTTGGTCTGTAGACATTTTACAGTACCCAAATGGTGTAGGATTGTGGAGAGCAGTTAGCAGTCAAAGCCAAATCCAGAGAACAGAAATGTGCTGTGGTGCCAATAAGGGAACCTAGCAGAGTGGTGCAGAAATCTTAATTCTAGTGTGCCTTTTTTTTTAATTTCAGTTAGCCTCTTACCATAACTGTGATATAATTTGTATGCGCTAATTTGCTTGTAAATGTCACTCTAGAAAGCATTCAAGAATATGAATGTGATTCTGTTCTCAGAAACTGTGATRTCTCATTTTCTCCCCTCTCTAAGGCTTTATTCATGCTCTAATTCTGTTGCTAAATCAGTTAGCAGTGTCTGTTGTTTTTTCCTTTAGAAATTATTTTTTCTTTAAATTATTTCTGCATAACAAATCCAAACCCTTTGATAAGCACAGAAGACTTTAAGACATGCTTGTCAGATGTGCAGTATATCCAGTTATTATTTTTTTTTACAAAAGATGCTGTTAATCTGCTAAACTCTCAGATGAGCACCTTATTAAAAATCTTCACATTTTATAGTGCCCATTAGTAAAAATGTGATTAGTAAAAATTTATTCAGGTATAAATTGATATTTACAAGATATTTGTTGGTTCACAGCCTGCAATAGAGTATTGCCACATAGGGCCATACGGCCGTAACAAGCAGGCGGTGCAGTGCGCCTGCCCGAGAAGTGCCTTGTCTTTCCTTTACTGCCCTTTCGTTTCAGCCCTTGGTCTTCTGGATGAAAATATTAAGGCTAAAAGTTACCGTCTTGACTGCACAAGAGACTATTGTTGCAGCCCCCTTCATTGTCAGTAATATGTGCCTAATGTTCATCAACTAAACAGAGGCTTGATTATTATTATTAAATATGATTACCTATGTAATTGCTCTTTTTTGTATGTGTGTATGTAACAATCCTTTCTTAGCTTAAGAATCAGTGCGGTAATTTTGAATATTTTGTGTTGATTAAACATCTCATTTTTCTGTAATTAACACAATCATTTAGCTTGCTTGCTTTTTATATGTTTGCATACAGGTCTACAAGGAAATTTAACTTGCTTGTTTTACAAACCAACAGCACTTATTAATGATTAATGTAAACCAAACTAATGCATTACACTAAACTTACACTTTTTTTTTTTTTCCTTTGCAGAGCTGGAGTGGACCAGAGAAATTACTTGCTTTAGAYGAACTTATTGATAGTTGTGAACCAACACAAGTAAAACACATGATGCAAGTGATAGAGCCCCAGTTTCAAAGAGACTTTATTTCCTTGCTCCCAAAAGAGGTGAGAAAAGTCAGTTAACGTGGGACAACGCAGTGCATCAGCTGCCACCTTTAAAATACTTGTTTGTTAATTATGGCAATCATTTTTTCTTAAATTAGTATGTTAAAAAGGGCTGCAAGCTGGTACACTGTCCAAATAACCATCATTTCTGGTTAACATGCGTTCGTAGTAAGCCTTTAGATACTAACAAATGCAGATGCCTCCTATAAACAAGTCAAAGTGCTCGAGTATCAGAATTGGGCCAATTCTCTTAGAGCTTGCATATGCAAAATTTCCTCTGTATGCAAGAAGTCACTGCACATTATTCCATAAGCATAAGCTTACAGAATACATTATTGTTTAATGCATAGGGGGTTTGGTTTGGTTTGTTCTTGTTTTGTGTTTGTGAGTGCTATCTTTGAGTTTATTTAAAACAAACAATTTGACCCCTAAAGACTCTACAAAGGAAAAATAAAACCAGAAAGCTAAGGAAGAGAGTCAAATCCTAGTTGAGCAGATACTTGCAGACTATTCTTTGAGTACAAATCAAATATGTTTTGTCAGGCTAAATAGGTTTAAATTTAATTTTTGTGTGTTTTTTAAATTGGTGGTGGTTTTTCGCATATACAATCGCATGTTGCTTACAGAAGAATAACTCTTTATATCCTCACAACTGGAATGTAGGAATGGATGTAAGAGCTTATAAATCTAGTTTGCTGCAGTTACTAGCCCCAGRCCCCAGATAATTTGGGGGAATGAAAGTTGTTGTTTGGAATGGGAAAGATGTGCCTTTCATTTTTTTCAGATCCACTAGGTGTTGGGCTTTTCATAAAGGTGTTGAACATTTTCATAATGAGTTTTGGTATGTGGAAGTCTTCATTTACTAACACATTTGAAATCAAGTTCCTACACATACTCTGGTGCTAGTATTTGGTTGTTATGTTTGATATGATCTTATTAACCACAAAAATGACTGGTTTTTATCCCCAGCTCTTGACATTCTTTTTGGAATGTATCTTATTTTTGAAATACTTAGATGTAAACCACTTCTTTGATACCCTGTCATATCTTCAAGAATTAGGAAATGCCAGAGATTTTCCTTTGGTTTTGCAATTAACTTTTATTGGAGTTGGAAGCAGTTTATGCCATGAATATTAACTGAGTGTACCTGCTCTGAGGGGAGTATTTACAGGAAAGCTTTCTGTGGTCGCTGCCTTTGCRCATGTAGAGGACATGGGGCCGGGCAGGTGGTGCTGCCGGAGACCTTGCCCTTGCTGCCCTATCTCTGGAGAGGCTGCCCAGGGCAGCCCTACCTCTAAAACAGAGGAAGGAAGCAAGAGTTTATAATTTGAGGACACAGAAGTCATTTTGTCACTTTTGTATTCACTAAATCTGGAAATTGAATACATGGAATAGACGATAATTCCCAGTTCAGTTGCCTTTACATCATATAGTGGCAAAACTAGCCCAAGTCTGAYTAGCAGCTGGATTATGTTGTGACTGGTGATCATGATACATTATTTCAGTTCAGCAGTTTCTTCACAGAAAAGATATTCTGTTTAGCTGTAAAACTCTTTACTTTTTTAAAAATATTTTTCTAGGTTCTATYGTAAACTACTTGTATTTATTTTTAGTATTCTTCTGGTGTTCTGTTGAAACCAGAATGCTGTCGGGTTCCTGGCTTCATGAAAAGCCAACTACACCAGCTAGACTGGCTTAAGAAATCGCTTTCCCCTCCTCACACAGCATCATCCTGCTCTCCTGTCACTAAAAYTAAGCGAGTTAAACACACACCAACAAAAAGCACCAACCCATCTCCACCGTGGTCATGGGCCCTCCTCCTCCTCGGTTAACCCAGTTTCCTTGAGTGATTCTGATTTATGGCTTTGCACCCTGCACCCCGCGACTCGAGCGAGTCGGACGGGGGGTGCCCAAGGCGCTGCGGGCGCAGGGGGCGGCTGGTGGTGCGGGACGGTGCCGCGCGGCTGAGGGCAGCGCTCCCAGCTGCCGCCCCGCGTTAGTCCCGCGCGTCTCCGCAGCGCTGGCGGCTGCAGTGCCGGGATTTCCCTGGAGCCTGGCAGAACRTGAGGTGACTTGGGTAGGGATAGGAGGGCTCTCCTCCAATGACGTATACAGCAGTACATGGACAGGTCTTTTAATACCTGAATAACCACACAAATGTTTGCTTTCCTTCTGAAGAAACATGCARGCAGGCAGTCTCAAATGCATATTCCTGTTTTCCTACTGAGACTTGAGAAATAATCATGGAAATTACCAGTTTGTGGAGAAACTGGGCTAGAAAATGACTAAAGAAATCTTATGGGTGCTGTATGAGTGTGAATGACAGAGACAGTGAGAGACATCATTTGAAATTATTAAGATTAGTCCTTAATACAGCTGAGCTAAAGGCCGGTCTTTGCTACTAGAAGTTTTCATGAGATTCAGTTCATTGGTTGAGACAAAGGGACACCCTCTTTTTTTTTTTTTTTTTTTTTTTTTTTTTTTTTTTTTTTTTTTTTTTTTTTTTTCTAATACTAAAGAAGTCAACCATGCATTGTGTTGACCCCAATTTATTTAAGCAAATGTAATGCAAAATAATGCCACCCATATGTAACCTGGTTTAAAAGTCCTTTGGCTCATGGGTATTAATCACCACCATCTTCAGCACATGTCCTTATCTGTCCAGACAGGACATACATTTAACAAAGGCTCCTGTCAGTTAAGGCGCATCCAGCGTAGCGGGGAATGCTCCAGCTTACGTCTGGGTCTTGCAAGCCACACCGATGTGAGTTAGGAAAGGCCACCTCCTACATAATGCACATAGCAAAAATATCTAAAGCCTAAAAGGGCAGGTCCAGGTTCTGCTCTTTTAATGAATAGAGCTCCTTGCCCCTCACTTCAAATTTCAACCCCCAAAGTGAGCAGGGACATACTGACTGTTCCTGAGCTTCATAGCAGAGGTGCCTGAAGGAGCTAAGGTGCAGCTTGGGCACAGGGCCCTCAACCTTTAGTACTCAAAGCGACCGGCAGGTGCTGGTTTGCCAGCAGGGACGTGGGCAGTCACAGTGCTCAATTTTTATTTCCTCCCAGTCCCTGAGTACTCTAGATTACAAAAAGGAAATGCTTATCTCATAATAAGGTCAGAAAAATCTGTTGAGGTCGACAGCCTACGGTTACGACTTCCTTTCTGGCTTTCAGTCTGTGCTTGCTTGGAGGGGAAGTTCTATTTATATTCAGTATAACTCCAGCTTAATAAATAAATTTTAAAAAAACCTTAACAGAAAAAGATATGCCAAACTGAAAGGGGATGATCTGATCTCCTTAACAATTTTTGCATGTTACCGACAGAGCCCAATATTTCAGAATGTGACTAGTTCAGTGCTTGACTTATTTGTCAGTATTGTTGCCTCTGCAGCGTTCTTAGCCATGGAAAGGGCTTGCCTGCCACTCGCATTTTTATTTCCAGTAACTGGTAGATAGATCACTCCTGTCTAATGGGAAAAATAATAATAATTAAAAAAAAAAAGTAATGGTTTGTGATACCACTAAGAATCCTGGTTGCGGTATTTTGGCTTGTATTGTAGATGATAGTGCTCCCTCTGTTCAAGCCTCCAAGACACAGAAAGGTTTTAGGTGGAGCTTTTTCAGGTTTTTATCAGGGTTGTTTTGTGGCTTAGCCTAGTCAACTGAGATCTGAATTTTTTTCAATAACCTTTAATTTTATCACATGGAAAAGTCTAGTTTCCCTTCATGAGTTTACCACTTACTAGTGTGTCACATATCTATTTGGTAACCCAATGAATACAATATTAAAGGCAGGCATATGCTTCACTTCCTTCAGCATCCAATAACCCCGATAAACATCCCTTAAAAATATTTTTGCATTCTAGTCAGAAAATGAGTAATAAATAAGGCTGCTGGATTCTCTGCAGCTGTGGGCTATTTTGGAGCTCAAGTGCACGCAGTGTTAACTTTCCTGTGCTCAGGCTTACTGAGTGGCATTGCTCATCACAGCACACGTCTCGTCTTGGTGCTCGTATTGTGGCTGGCGTATATGCTGGTTAAACTCCCCAAATAACTTCATAACTTCATTAGTTAAAATAACTTGGAGATAATCATTTCAATATAATTATTAATGGTTCAGGTTAATATGGCTCATTTTAAAAAAATGTATCATAGCAGCTAGTCATTTCACTTAGTTTCTTGTAAATAATCTACATTTTTTCATATTATCTGTATAAATTTAGTTATTTTAAATGATTTTTGTATTTTTCTTGTGTCCGCTGGAGTAAACTGCAGGGCTGTTAAGTTTCTGAGATAGCTTCTTAATCCATTACTTCAGWTTTCTTCTTCAAAGCAACACAGACCGTGCGCTTGCTCTTTTACAGCTGGCACTGTACGTGCTGTCATTCCTGGAACCCAGGGACCTTCTGCAGGCAGCCCAGACCTGCCGTTACTGGAGGATTTTGGCTGAAGATAATCTTCTCTGGAGAGAGAAATGCAAAGAGGAAGGTAAGGCCAAGCAAAAAGATGAGTGTAGTGCCCAGAGTGCCRCTATCACAAGCAGTGCACGTCTGGGGCATTCGGCTTCATTTACATAATGAGCTTAAAGTTTTAAGAAGGGAATTTAGGTGACTTTAGATTTTCTGCTAGTGATGTCTCGACCTGTAAGGTACATATCTGTGTTGAAACCGAGGAGTAGAAATAATCCATTGAGTACTAGAAATGAAACTAGACTTAACTTTGAACAGCCTAGTTACARAATACTGAGTGTATGTTTTTAAAATACAGTATTATTGCCATTTTGAATATTATTTTTATTCAAAATGCAGAGCAAGTGAGAACAGAAATGCAGTACTGCAGGTTGTAAGTAGCAGTGAGGAAAAAGCTCCTGCGTTGGGGTAAGATGGAAGGAGGAGAGGGAAACTGCGTGTCAGCTGGAGCCAAGGGAAGGGCTGGGGCCGCGGYGGCGCCCTGCTCGCGCAGCGCAGCGCAGCGCAGAGGGGCGCGCGGCACGGGAGCGCGGCTGGCCCCACGCGGGCCCGAGCGCTCAGCACGGACACACGCGCCCGCCCCGGCTGCCCTGGGGGCTCCGAGACAGCCCTGCCCTGGCTGAGGGGACAGGCAAAGGCATTAAAACATCCRAATGTAGTAATTGGGTATTTTTAAAGGGGCCTAAATTAATGAGTTGTTCTTCTGCAGTAGAAACCAGATGTCTGGTGTCCTAAATCTTTAGAAAGGACTCTTAACACATTTCAGCAAGCATACAGTAAGAAAGGATGGACTGAGAAAAACAAAGAAAGGCTGAAGGGGGAAWGATTGTACGTTTATGAGCTTGGAAGCAGGAATAAGTATGACTAGGCATGAGCGCACACACAAACAAAGCAAGATTGAGGCCCTGAGGTGCTCACACCTAAGAAGGGGCAGTTCACTCAAGACTTGCCGATTGCGGCACCAGAGCAAGTGCAGAAGAGAGCAGGAGGGRAGGGCGACTCCCATCCCGACAAGGACGAGACTTGTGCGAGTAAGGACATRAGCAGAGAGATCACGAAGGCTGTCAGGCCGGAAGGGGACGCGCAGGAAAAGCTGCAGCCAGGATGGAGCAAAGCAGCTGCGTCTTAAGCRTAAATATGACGAGGAGATGGCTACACCTAAATTCAAGGCAGGGAGGGCTATGACAAAAGCCTCTTTTATACCCTTCTAATCAAAACAAGAATTAAAAGCAATATCAGGAGTGAGAGTCAGCTCTAAGGACACTGTGGGTTGGCATGACCAGAGGGCAGGGCTAGTGCCCTGGCTACAGAAACAAGGCCGTTYTCCTGAAGGTCTTTGGAAGGAGGCTACAAGAGAGGTTTGTTGTAGTGGACCCCTTTGYAAAGGCAGCGTTCTGCTAGACTTCTCTCAGGTCTGAAGACAAGCCAGTAGATTGCTCGCAAAGTGTGATGAATGACAGCATTTGCAAGCACCTGATAACCTGATAAAGCTTATGCTGAAAAGATAAGGGAGGATATCGTAGAGCGGGGGCAGGGTGGTGTCATTGGCACTAATGCAAATATTGGCATGCGGGAGAGCAGCTGAGTCCTCCTGGGAGGTCACTGGGTCAATGTGGTATTTAATTTCAATGGACTGTGAAGGGTCGGGTGGGAGAGTAGCTGTTTGATTCCGGGTGGACCTCATCTCCCCTACCCCTTCCTTTTTAATTCATTTCAGGGATCGATGAACCCTTACATATCAAGAGAAGGAAAGTAATAAAGCCAGGCTTTATACATAGTCCGTGGAAAAGTGCGTACATTAGGCAACACAGAATTGATACCAACTGGCGGCGAGGGGAACTTAAATCGCCTAAGGTAAGATCAGTTGCTGAGCTGTGTCCAGGGTGCCATGACTAAGCAGCATCAATCTCTAGTGATCAGCTGCTTTTTTTTTTTTTAATTATTATTTTTATTTTCAGGCCATCAATACACACAAAYCCATGACCTTCTTCCAGGAAAACCGTGCTCTATGTTTCAATTTACCCCATTTTAAAAATAATTTCTGAGCACCTTATAAGCAGATCAAAATGTGATTCTTTGTACAGCACTGTACACTGCCACTTTAAAAAAACTCTCCAATATAATTTGGTGAATGCTTCTGTGCATATGTCAGTCTTTATGAAGGAGATAATTATCATCTCAGAGACTTGATGGGAAATACTTAAAATTAAGTAAACAGGCACATGCACACACACACACACAGAGCTGTGCCATRCCCCAGTATGAAAATGTTCTGTGATTGGTTTGGGCTTTGTCTCAATAGATRCTTGTACAAATTGAGCAGAGCGGGACACAAACTTCATTCCTCGTTAAGATTTTTCTGCTTTTTATGTTTTTTGAAGTATTTAAATGTCATCAATACTGCAGGCCTCTTGTATCTTTTCTAATACAAAGATGGGAAGCAATACTTTTAACCTCTGTAAAATAAAATACCAACACTTGAATCAAACCTGGTAATGAAAAATCAATAGCCAGAAACATGAAGGAAAAAAGCAGGTTGAAAGGCTTTCTAGTAAATTCCTTCTTTTCTTGATTACTATTCAACAAAATAGCAAGAAAAAAATAGAAATTCCTTTTTAACAACTATGGGTAGACCCTGCTGTTATTTGGCCATGACTTATGTACATTCTGGCAGGGGTTCAGTATTTCTTGCCTTGATATGCCACGTCAAGTTATCTTGGAATTATTATTAAAATTACAGCCCCAGGCATTATCCAGATGCCCATTTCAGTTCTACGAACATTTTGAAAAGTATCCAGATATGTTAAACAAAAAATTCCTCATCTTATTTATTCTGATAAGCATTYTTCCTTGTGTTGCATTAAAATATTCTAAACTGCAGCTTTCCCATATCAAATATTGAAAATGCCATCTTTATGAAGTAATGCTCCAATCTACATTTTTAGCACATTAAATCACCATTTTTGTTTGTACTTAATTGAGTTATGATTTTTATGGTTTTATAGTTCTCGACTTTGCTGCTGCCTAGAATTTAATAGATAACAATGTGTGGCAAGGAAAATATAAATGTATTTCAGTCTTGACCATAGAAGTGCAAATACACAGCACATAATAGAACCACATCCTTTTGTTCAGGATTGAAATACCTTTTAAAAGGTAAGAGTATGACAAAGGCAAATGTAATTAAAAAACAAAGAAACAAGGAATAGCTGCAGAGAAATTGGGCACTGTCCAGCTACTAATTTATCCTACTTCTATGAATGATTTATCCTGGTACATTCTAGAAGATTTTAAATAACTGTAGCACATCTGATAGGCAATGCAATGTTATTTGATGGAGGAGGAAAACACCTTCTTTGCTCCCAGCTGGCAGTGAATTAGTCTTGACACATGGCCTTATTCCTGTGCCACGCTATTTTTGAAGCAAGTGGAGCATTCTGCGTAGCACTGTGTTTTTCCTGTTTACCCCCGATGCCCGGCACGTTGGGAATGAGGTTTCTGTGCTGTGCACCGCAGGTGCTCAAAGGCCACGACGACCACGTCATCACCTGCCTCCAGTTCTGCGGGAACCGAATAGTGAGCGGCTCGGATGACAACACGTTAAAAGTTTGGTCCGCAGTTACAGGCAAGGTAAGGGGGCTGCTCCTTAGAAAGGAGCTGCCAGCAGAGCATGTGCATAATACACTTGCATCACACTGCGCTGCAGAGCGGTTGTATCTGGTGCAAGAATCAGGAAAAAAATATATTAGTAAATATTTAGGTCATCTTTTCCTGCACAGAGTCTGGTTCAAAAAAGTCACCTTGATGCAAAATTACACTGCTGCTCGTGTTACTGTTGGCATATATCCTTGTCCTCTTGGCAATTCCTCTATTCTTGTAGAGTCATTTGTGACATGAATTCTAGAGAATTTGGACAGATACATTACTTTATATTCCTTAAAGCTTAATTTAGCCTGCAGTTACCCCTCTGCAGCTCTCTCGCTCTCTTCTACCATTCTTTCTGCTCCTTTAAGTTATTGAAATGGTGTGTTCATTCTCCTGGCTCTGCCTTCAAGTACATAGTTCTATTTGTTTTTTTTTTTTTTTTTTCTTCTTTCTAAGCTGCTATACTGCTAAGCTACAAAAAAAATGTAACTTGCTTTAGGTTTAAATATTTCCTATTAAATTAGATCCAGCTCTGGCAGGAATTTAATAAGCTTCCATAATTTAATTTTGGCTTAGAGAAGCAAAACAATATGTGCAATCAAAAAGACAGCCCCAGACGTTTCACTCATGTTAGAACATGACATCTCCTCAGCACACAGTTTGTTTTTAAGGTGACTGGCCATACTCCCAGTGCATAGAAGGGCCTCAGGAAAATAACACTTTTTCCTTCTGAACAAGTATTGTGAGACTTGGTTTGTCTTAATGGCACAGTTGTGTCAAGAAGAGATAACTGTTGAGGATAACATGCTTAAGGTGCACAAGACATCTGTATTATTCACTATATTATTCAGGTTGACTGTATTAGGCATTTGTGTTTGCATGCCTAGAAATTCCTTGATAAGACTGTACATACTGTGGAGGGGAAGAGTGAAATTAAAAGCAGTGGGCAGCCTCGCCATAACTAACTTGGAGGCTTCCGTACAACAGTCTGCCTCAGGAAGGCACCCGTGTTAAAATCAACACTAATTTTTTTTTATTACTGAAAAGGGTAGGCTAACCTGAAGTGAAAAATACTTGCTATGCACCTACCATCCTCTCAAAACCAACATATTCCTTTAGCATTTAATCATACAAGCAGGACTTACCAATTTATGTTTTATTGAACGTAACTACAACTGCTGCTGTGACTATTTTGCCCAAACCTTAAGTAGACCTGAAATACTATGTGAAAGAAGGATGATTGCTCTATTAGCCCTTATGCTGCTCTATTAGCCCTTATGCTTCCTGATAGTAAAGAGTTAATGACTTGATTAGAAAGGGGAAAAAAAAATTGATATGTGCAAATAAATGGAACTAGGATATTCACCTTATACTCAAGAGGTGTTAACAACCAAAAATAAGGATTCTGTCTGCTTACTTCTTTAGAAGAATGATTTCTTAAGATATGAGCAAATCAAATAAATTAAACAAAAATGTTTAGGAGCTGTTTAAGAATAATTTTACTAGATGCTGGGAGAGCCAGATTTAAAGGAAGCTGATTTCTATAAGAATACTGGCAATCTTACTTAGCAAAAATACCAAAGACAGCTCTGAAATGAAAAGGAGAATTGACATCAGTAACATAAACTAGAAGCCAGGAAAAGTGGTAAGAAATATTAAAGAACAGGAAATCTATGCATGGCGAAAAAGGAAGTTTTCATATACATTCAAAAAGGATTTTAACAGGAGGAACTAGTTGAACAAACATAGATACAGAAGAGATTTTTGGTGTTTCTGGTCTATTTTTTGAGAAAAATCATGTGCAGTAAATACAGCATGCCATGATGAAACAATTTATTTCAGCAGGAACTGATCCGATATTAAACAACTGCTTCCAGAGGCAGGCCTTTTTATTACAGTTGATCCAGCCAGGCTGCAGCTGATGGTTTTTCTAAGGCTACCTGAGGAAGGCAGTTGTGGTTTTGGGGGCCGGGGATGTGTTCTTGTTTGTTTGTTTTCTAAAAGGTAGCTGTTCTTGGGAAGAGCCAACAGCTTGGCAGAAACCTGAAAAAAAAAATTTAATGAATATTTAAATGCAGTAAACTGAAAGACAGGGTAATTAGGATATATTATCTCAGAAGAAAATATTGGACTACTTGAAGAGGAGTCAGCTAACAGTTAAGAGAGGGCCATGGAAATTAATGCCACTCAGCATTAGATTACAGGAAAAGTGACCATCCAAGTGCCTTGACCTCTTTTCTAATGCAGTTACAGGTTTGATGGATAAAAATAATATGGTTGAAATAGCTGGCTATGTATATTACAAGGCTGTATCTCCTGACACAATTTAAGAAAAAGGAGCAATGCAAAAAACAATGTGGCATGTATTGGAATGGGCTAGAAAGCAGGTGATTAATAGGCTGAATCTTTGGTTGAATGTAGGTTTATTAGTTGGGTTTGGCAAGGATCTTTTCATGTCTGTATTAATTATCATTTAGTGATGGTTAAAAAAGAAGACTATATAGTCAGCACTGGTAAGGAATACAAAGCGAGGGACGCGGCCGGGTCCTGGTTCYGTGTGATGCAGGTTTTACAGGTGTCAGTGTGAGCAAACAGCTCTTCTGCATGGTTAAGAAGCAGCGAGTTTGAAATGTCATTTCACAGTATCACAGCTGTAGCTACGGGTTATCACATGTAATCTGGGAGGGAGGGACGGCAAACGCAGAACAACAGCAGTAGTTTACATTTTGGTTGTAAAACTACTGTTTTACTTCCCTGTAGCTCTAACATTAATGCTTAAAAAAAAAATGCTGAAAAGMATCTGCTGTGACTCAGGAGAGGAAAAAAGCAAGCAAGCCAGGAAGGACATTTACCTGGGGCTGCGAAAAGATGCCTTGTAATGAGAACTTTGGAAAGCCTGGTTTACCAAAAGCAAGCTTATAGGGAAGTTTCATTATCATCAAAATGCCAGCAATAGATACAGATGGTTGGTGACTGTTTTCTAAAATACAGGCCTTTTTATTTCAGTTGTAGAGCAATCTCTGCAAGTTTTGGGGCCTGTTCTAGACCGCTGCTATCGCAGAGATTACTCTCTTGCTTTACACATGCCTTTACCATCCCTTCAACCCTCGCAACCAAACGCCATTTGTGTTTTCAGTGTTTGAGGACCCTAGTTGGGCACACAGGCGGCGTCTGGTCCTCGCAGATGAGGGACAACATCATCATCAGCGGATCGACAGACCGCACGTTGAAAGTCTGGAATGCCGAAACCGGGGAGTGCATTCACACGTTGTACGGCCACACCTCCACTGTGCGCTGTATGCATCTCCACGAGAAAAGGTGAGCGCTGCTGAGGGCCGCAGCCCAGCGTGCCTTGACCTTTCTGCTGTGCTTACCGAGCCCCAGAGTGGGTCAACGTGGAAGGACGGCCCCTCTGGAGGGYCGCTAGTGCAATGCCCCCGCTCAAGCAGGGTCTTGTAGAGCAGGGCTTCCAGGAGCATGGCCAGAGGGCCTCTGAGTATCTCCAAGGATGGAGACTCCACAACTGCTCTGGGCAACCTGTTCCACCACCCTCACTCACCGTTTTGTAGCCCTTTGCTGGACTTGCTCCAGTAGCTCCCATGTCTCTCACCATTCACAGTCTCTTACACTATGATCAATTTTCTCTGTAACTTTTTTATCCATGTTAACAACTTGATTTTTACCAACTGATTTTTACTTTTCAAGTATTGTCTCTGCAGCATTTTGTTAAATTTTTAACTGGCTATATTGTAATTTCTGCAATAGCAAACAGCAGGAAAGTTGTGGTGTTTGGCTAAGATACGGAGTTGCTGATAGAGCAGCCTTAGTGGTTTCTGTTTGTTTGTAGAATGCCAAGGATTTCTTTGACCTAGCAATCACTGGAATTCCAGTAACATGAATTCTTTTTCTGTTCTAGTCTAAAAAGGCTTTAAAAATATAACCCATACAAATGAAGCAGCAGAAGTGATGTTTTACTGAAGGTAGAACTTTTAAAGATGAGCTCTTTGTTTAGTAAGTGCATATAGTTTCATCAGTAAGACAGGATGCTCCTGGACAGTAAGACAGGACAGCACTGGCCTTGAGCACAGTGAGTTCCTCAGCTTTCATACATGGATGCAGTGGTCCACGTTGCTTCTCAGAGCATCATTTTGCTGCTCAGGACTGTACTGCCTTTGAAATGCTGTTCACTAATTATGTGAAATACTCTGCTCCTGAAGAGGTGAGATGGGCAAGGAAGAAAAGGACACGAGTTACTTGCAGCCCTAATGAGATGTCAGATCAAGCCAGATCTTTGCTGGCAGCGGCTAATACTCTCTAGTGTCAAAAAGGATTTTCAGCTTATAACGGATTCATGCTCAAGCCCAGTTCTTTTGACTCTTTTATTACGACTCTAAGTACAGGAGGGGTGTTTTTGTCTCTGCAGAGTGGTCAGTGGCTCTCGGGACGCGACGCTCAGAGTGTGGGACATAGAGACGGGCCAGTGTTTACACGTCCTGATGGGCCACGTAGCCGCAGTGCGGTGCGTTCAGTACGACGGCAGAAGGGTTGTAAGTGGTGCCTACGATTTTATGGTCAAGGTGTGGGATCCAGAGACAGAGACCTGCCTGCACACACTGCAGGGGCATACCAACAGAGTCTACTCCCTGCAGGTACGTGGTAGAGTTTCCTGAAGTAGCCACTAAAATCAGTTTATTCCATCTTATTTAGGAAATTGTAGATACCTCCTTGTGACTCASAAGCCACCAGAATACAGGGGCATGTGTGATACTCCCCTTGATATCCCGTTACACTAGTTATATACTGTTGCCTTCATTCAGAGACTTAAGTTTTTAGAGAAGCCTSTTTTAAAGCCCACAGTACAAAAAGGTCCAAATCTCTGTCCCCCACAAGTTACACAAGCTTGTGGGTTGTTTTGTCTTTTGAAAACTTGTATATATTTTGGAGCCATGTCTTTGGTTTCCCTAAAGAAATTATAGTGGAACAAATCACATGATAAAGTAATTTAAAATATGTCAAAAATAAAGAAAAATTGGTTGGATTAATGTTCTGAATTATGCAGATCAGTTTATACTTATTTTGTAATCACAGCTAGGTCCAAACTGTAATTCACAGCAAAGCRGAATCTAAAATTTTCATGTCCTGACAGGACATAAATCTCCGGCCTGTAGACTAGAGGCCAGATCTGCAGTGTGGGGCTGCTTTTGTAGATGCAGGTTTTTACTGGCATCACTTTGTGGCATGGATCTACTGCCTCAGGTCACCCCACTTTTTTTTTTAAAAAAAAGCAGAGTGCCCAAAACAGGATACAATATTCTCGTAAAAGTCTCATCAGTGCTCCCCAGAACTGAGTTCTCCTCTGAGAACTYCCCATTATTTTAAATGCCTTATACAGCACAGCCCTATTTCCTAATGCTCCACTGACATTTTCCCAGGCTACAGTTAGGTGCCCTTTTTCATTCCCACCCAAGCTCAGATCTTTGCAGATCTTGACTTTCACCAGCAAAGGGGTCTCTTTGCTTTGGTCAGCCAAATATCACCCAGTCCTAATGAAGGTGCTCCATGCCCAGGTCCCTCTGGAACTTCCTCATTTCTCTCACTACACCGTGAGCAAAGTTTTGAGCTGGATAGTCTGCCTACAAGAAATCTGCCTCCTTTTTTGTGAAGATGTAATGGAGATACCTGCTTTTGCACATGGCCTTTTCCTACCCATTAAAAAAAAAGAGTGGTTAAATTTGTGCTCTCACCAATTTATGTTTACTCCTCCTTGTCATGTTGCTAGGGGTTTAAAGCCAGACTTATTATTTGATAATTCTTTCTGGGAAGTGAAGTTCGGCTGAAGGATCCTTAATTCCCCATTTCCCATCAGCATCTCCTTCAATAATGGAAGGAATTGAATTTGCCACTGCACCTCCTCTATCTCCCATGAGCTCTGCAGGATCTCAGAGGACGTCTCTGAGGTTGCCCTAAGCCAGCGTGCCCTGGGGGCTCATGGCCCTTGGTGCCGCTGCCCGCGCGGTTGCTGCTGCTGCAGCGCTGCGGGCCTGCACTCCCGGGGCCGGCGACTGAAGCAGAAAGTGAAACACTTGGCCTCACGTTCTCTTCCCTTCCCACTGAGCATAAAATAACCTTTTTCTTCTTGGCCTTCCTCTTGTTTTTTATGGAATAGCATTTTGTCATTCTCAGTGGGTCTTGCTTGTTCTACCTCGTTTTGTGCCTCACCTTTCTGATTTTGTCCCAGGGTGTTCTTTCATACACATCTCTTGATCTCCTTTCTACTTTCTGTACAATTCCTTGTGCTTTAGCCAAGTGAGTCGTGGTAATTTACTACACTTCCTATCTCTCCTTCACAGAAGGATGGTTTGTGTCCTTAAGAAAGTGCCAGCTCCCCTGAACTCTTCTTCCCCTCTGAGACTAGATATATAAAAACTTCATGGGAAGGAAGTCTTAATCTATTGAAGTATCTCTTCTTGAAGCCCACTGTTTTTATTCTACCGCTCTTTTTCCTTCCCGTTCTAAGAATGCTGGACTCTCACATCTCATTGTCACTATCACTCAAGTTACTTCTTTTCACCATTTTATTCCCTACACATTCATCCATTCTCGGTCAGCAGTATCTCATCTGTGAGTGTGTTCAYGTTGCACGCGCTTCTGGTTTATATACAACTGATGGAGCAAACACACACGCACTCCGCAACTCCAGGCACCTCTATGAGCTCATTTTGCTTTTGCAACATCTACCTAGGAATTTAAAAAGTTCCTTAGTGCACACAGTTACGGTTTGGACATAATGAGAGGCAGGAAAAAAGACATTAGGAGAACAAAATTCTTTTACTGTTTCTTTGCTTACGTTGTAGTATAGTTGGGATTTTATTGTGCTTAAAATCATTGTACTGTGTTAAAAAAAAACCCAGTGACTATGAATTGCTCACCCTCGCAATAATGCAGTGCTTATTTCAGTATGCCATTTGCAAATATATACAGTATCTAATGTTGCATTTAGTGAATTAAATGCTCAATAACCTTTGTTATATATAGCATATCATAAGACCCTAATGTAATTGCTTGTAATAGATTTACCTTTCTTGTAGTTTGATGGCATCCACGTGGTGAGTGGATCTCTTGACACTTCCATCCGAGTTTGGGATGTGGAGACAGGAAACTGCATTCACACGCTAACAGGCCACCAGTCATTAACAAGTGGAATGGAACTCAAGGACAATATCCTGGTGTCTGGGAATGCCGATTCCACAGTCAAAATCTGGGACATTAAAACAGGACAATGTTTACAGACATTGCAAGGTGAGTTTAAACTTCTTGGATGTAGATAAAGCCAACTGCAGTTGTCTATGCTACGTATTCTACTAAAAAAAACCTTAAAAATTACATACAAAGTAACAAGCACAGACCATTTACAACTTAGATATTTTTTCTGATGACAGCTCTGTGATCTTTCTCGGAGTCAGAGGAACAAAATGTATTTAATCTAATCTATTCAAATCACTTGCCTATTATGAAAGGCAGATGGTCTGGGTTGATAGAAATTTGCCACGGGTATATTAGCCTAATAAACCACAGAAATATGTGGGAAATGGCATCTCAAAACAGTCAGTCAACTTATTTATTTAGGGATCACTTGGATGTTTCAAAGCCTACTGATTAATTGGATTGGGAGGCAAAGTACACTGTCTATTGCAATAAATCAAGAGAAATGAGTGGAAGACATTTCCTTTATTTCATAAGGAAGAAAGATTTCAGGTTCCATTCTGACAGTTGCCACTCAGGCATGTGCGAATTAGTGCAGTTTTCTTTCATTAAGCAACGCCTTATATCATTCACTTATATCCAGGATCCCTGGAATTAATTTCACCCTAAAAGAGAYTCTGCTCTTTTTACTCTTAAATATTTACAGCTACTAACTGAAATTAATAGCAGCCCCAACATGATCTATAATCTAGAAGTAGGAGTGAGGGCTGGTTGTGTGGTCGCCTTGTCCTGCCCCGCTCAGGCCGCCCGCGCATTTCCAGCAAACACTCACCTTACTGTTTGCGTGCTGCAAAACAGGATAACTGCAACAAGGAAGAAAATACTGGGGGATTTCTCCCAAAATATGTGCACAAAAATTGGATTAATACACCTAGGAGATATAAACACCTGCATGCAAATATAGAGGTATTTATTTTATAGGCASTGCTGTCTGTCGCTGCTGTCTGATTGCAAGCAAAGATGTTCTGCTTTTACTGTTTCAGGTCCCAACAAGCATCAGAGTGCTGTGACCTGTTTACAGTTCAACAAGAACTTTGTAATTACCAGCTCAGATGATGGAACTGTAAAACTTTGGGACTTGAAAACGGGTGAATTTATCCGAAATCTAGTCACATTGGAGAGCGGGGGGAGCGGAGGCGTCGTGTGGCGGATCAGAGCTTCCAACACGAAGCTCGTGTGCGCCGTCGGCAGCCGGAACGGGACTGAGGAAACAAAGCTGCTGGTGTTGGACTTTGACGTGGATATGAAGTGAAGGGCAGAAAGATGAATTTGTCCAGAGGTGTAGACGATGTTCTCCTTTCCCTCCCCCTGAAAAACAGAAAAAAAAAAATAGAAAAAAAGAGAAAAAAAAAGAAAAAGGAAAAAAAAATCCCTTATCCTTGGTGGTGCAGGATGTTGGCTTGGGGCAACAGATCCTAAAGACCTACAGACTACGAAGGAGAAGACAAACATGACAAACTATAACTGACAAGAGAGGCATTTGCTGTCTCGTCACATAAAAAGGCTACACTTTTGACCGGGGCAGCTTTGCAAAAATACGACTTTCTAAATGAAACCAGGTGCAATTATTTCTTTATTTTTCCTCCAAGTGCTCCTTGAGCAATTTGGAGGTTAAAAAAAAAAAAATTAGAATTCTTGTTACCAGGTTATTTTACCGCAAAGATCTGGAGCGAAGCTGCAGCCGCGGGGCCGCTCGCGCGGCCGGGGCGCCGCACGGGCCCCGCTCTGCGCGGGCAGGGCAGCCGACCTCCAGCGCACCCGTCCAACCCAACCTCTGCGACTTGCAAAACGTAGAGAGCATCTGCAATGAAAAGAGAAAAAAAAGTCCATTCCTGGTGTGGAAAAGCTAAAATATTACTGTGAATTGTTTTGTACAGTTTTATCAGAGCTTTTTCTTTTTTTCCTTTTTTTTTTTTTTGCCAACCATTGCCAATGTCAATCACAGTATTAGCCTCTGTTTAATCTATTTCCTGTTGCTTCCATCTACACTCTTCAACACATAAGTTGCTCTGAGGTGGCAAGTTGTCCTGGGTTTTGAGAGTCCTCTGATGGATTTAATTCGCAATGCTGGTGCTAGAAGTAGGTCTTCAATTACGGGATTGTTGTCCCACCCCTGTACTGTATTCCCAGTGGCCAAACTTATTTATGCTGCTAAATGAAAGGAAGAAAAGCAAATTATTTTTTTTTATTTTTTTTTCTGCTGTGACGTTTTAGTCCCAGACTGAATTCCAAATTTGCTCTAGTTTGGTTACGGAAAAAGACTTTTTGCCACTGAAACTTGAGCCAACTGTGCCTCTAAGAGGCTGAGAGTGGAAGAGTTTCAGACAATTAAGAGTGAAGTTTGCCTGCAAATAAAGAATTGAGTGTGTGTGCAAAGCTTATTTTCTTTTTTTCTGGGCAAAAATTAAAACACATTCCTTAGAACAAAGCTCTTGCAGCCTGTTCTGTGGGGAAAATTTTCTTTGTGAGGGCTGTGGTGAATGGAATGAACATACATAAAAAAAAAACTGACAAAATTTTTAAAAAATATTATAAAATACAAAAAGGAAAATAAAGTTGCTGGTCAGTCTTAGTGTTTTACAGTATTTGAGAAGAAACAACTGTTACAGTTATTGCTGGGAGGAACTGACAGAGCAAAAACTTACGTTTTTGTAAAGTTGTCACACGCAAACAAAACAAAAAATGAACGAGTCAAATGGTTTGCCTCATTCTCCAAGAGCCACAACTCAAGCTGAACTGTGAAAGTGGTTTAACACTGTATCCTAGGCGATCTTTTTTCCTCCTTTTTTGTTTTTGTTTTATTTATAGTCTGATTTAAAACAATCAGATTCCAGTTGGTTAATTTTAGTTATGTAACAACCTGACATGATGGAGGAAAACAACCTTTAAAGGGATTGTGTCTATGGTTTGATTCACTTAGAAATTTTATTTTCTTATAACTTAAGTGCAATAAAATGTGTTTTTTCATGTTACTTTGTCTTTTTCTTTTCCCCCTCTTGCTCTGAGTTTAATATTATATATTCTATAAAGTCTAAATCGGGTCAAGTTTGCCAGCTGACTGGTAGATATTAAAATATTTTGCAGGACATTTTATGTAGCATTTCTGCAAACAGGTGCTAGAGTGTCCTCTGCTTCACTTCTATGGAGAATTTACCACGTGGCCTTTGGGAGCCGTGCAAGAAGCGCCGGGATCAGGTTAGGGATTGACTCTGGAGGAATTAGCTAGAAGAAGCTTCTGAAGTGGATAAAACTTCTCCCAAAAGCATTTTGTTTCTGCATCTCAGATTGAAAATTTGATGTTTATTATTTATTCATGTCAATTGACTGTAGTTTCACAGCAGAGAATAAATCCATGCTGCAACCAACACTGATGTTTAGGGTCTTAGGAGAGCTTGAAATAAAGCCTCTAAGAAAAAAAAATCCTACAAAACCTCCAGGTGGATCCATAAAGCAGTTTCCTCAGAGCCCTGAAGAAAGGTGAGTTATTGGCTGTCTTGGAAACTCAGAAACCAAATGTCAGTTCCTTTCCTAAATCTCCTTGACCAACAATCATCGTTTTCCTGTGTGTCTTTCTATCAGGGTACACAGTTTGCTTATTTATGACTTTTTTTTTTCCTGTTTAGAGAGCTACTTGTCATTAAAATACAAATATACATATATAGAGATCTATATAGACAGCAGAAAACACATGGGTGGAAAAGAATATTAATACACTTAAAAACTATGGCTCTGTTCTACTAAAATGTAGTCCCTCTCCATGTAGTTGCAAAGCCAGCAAAAGGAGCACCGTTCCAGCTGGCCTGAAGTGAGTAAAAGTCATGCAGAGTCACTGAGCAGCTACCAATTGCAAGAATTTGTTCATTTAGGTGTTTTCTTAATGGGGGAAGAAAAACAACAGAAAGTATCTCTATACCCAGTTATGATCATCTCAGTATTTACATAAAAACAAAGAGGTAAGCAAGAGGGGTAAGCAAGCCTGCTGTGTTAAAAGAAACATACTCAAGACATCTTCAAGATATTTCAGGATTACCTGTGTTGTTGCCCAGGCCCTTCAAGACTCAGGTTATGGCTTTACTCTCAGAAACGGGAGCAGGATGAGGATGCTGCCCATGGCTCCCAGTGCTGCAATGACAGAAGGAGCCATTTGTGCAGTGGACTCTGATGGGTAAAAATGGGAGTATTTAATGCAGGGATCTGATCAATAGTTGAAGATTGAGTGCAAAGAGCAAAGGCATTTGCTKAACTATGAAGGAGAACAAGAGATCGCTGAGCTGCGTTATGCTGCAGGGTGGGAATGCAGACCAAGGCAGAGAAGCAAAATGACAGAAGGCAAAGTCTGACATCCCAATCAGTTCAGGCTGTGCTTAAGTACACTTTAAGCCACCAATACAACCAGGATCAAACACCCTTAAGCAGAGTTTAAAAGTCTTTCACTTGATACTACAGTTCCAACGCTGTCTTCCAGCCAAGTTAATGCAAAATAACAAACCTGTTAAGCAAACCACCTTCATGGCTTCCATCATTCTCTAGGAGCTCATTCTGCTTTAGAGCCACCTCAACAACATAACTCTATTGGCATCTTTTTGGTATTTATCTGTTGAAACAATCATATGTCAGCTGGAGGCCCACAGGAAACGTGCTGCCCAAGAGGCAGTAGAAGGCACGGGCACGTGGAGGGGGTTTCTTTACGGTGCCCTTTACCTCCCTCAACAGGCTGCTCCACTCACCGTGACATGGAGGCCGAGTGTCCTSGGAGCACCGTCAGGTCCCTCCTCTTCCTCTACATGCTGTTATGGMGTCTTCAGTCTGGCAACCAACAGTGCTGCACTAGAGTTTTGTTCTGGGAATATATGTGTTTGTGTGTACATCTGTATATGTAGGTGTACATATATATGCAATATATATGTGTGTATATATACATATACACATCTAAGTAAGTATCACAGCAGAAGACTGAAAGTGCCTTATGGGTGCMGTGTTGAATCCCGTGGCACATTCACACTACCTTATGTCATAACTCCAGTAGCTGCAGCTACCGGAGAGAAATGACTGTGGTAACGTTTCTGGGGTCCTACCCTGCTGCTTTTCTGCCAATCCTCTCATTTCTTTTTGTTTGAGCCCCAGAAAGTTCTCTCCCCTTTTCTCACRTATCTGATTGATACCAAGGCAACAGCACTAAAAGATGTTTTAACAGATATTCTTTTGCAGACTTTGATTTTAGCTAGCATATGAACTCACAAAATGAGTATTGCTGCTTGCTCTGAGATCCTGGTCCCAGGTTTTCACATACCCGTTCCCTTGCTCATGAAATTAAAAACCTGACTCTTGCCAGCTGTGCCTGCCATAACTCGCAGCTCAGCTGAGGCCTGCGCTTTTGGGGCAGCCCTCAGCGCAGCCTCGGAGTGCACAAACCCTCTGCTTGGCATGAAAGGGAGGCAGAGGCCCTGTCAGGCCCCCGCAGCTCGCCCAGCACCGCATTGACAAGGGCGTCATGGCCCCAGCCCTGGCGCGGCAGCTCCTGGTCCCAGCAGCGCTTCCCTGCAGCGCCCGCATGGAGCTGCAGAGCCAGGCGGCGCGGGGGCTGTGCCCAGCAGTGTCACCGCCTGTACCACGCAGCACGAGCCAGGGTGCCCAGGCCTCACCAGAGGAGCTGGACAGCAGCTCTGGCTCCCCGCCCCAGCCTCACCTCTGTCTGCAACTTCACCTGCCCAAGCCCGACCCACAGCCGAGTTTGTCTAAGCTGAGGTAACCACTTTGGTTTGGGTGAGAGGAAAGCAGAACGGCTTGTTCCTGCAGTCTCCGCCTGCTGCAACCTCTATCGTGCTTTCTCCCCTTCTTGACTTCAACTCCTTGTTGATCTGGGCACCAAGCTGCAAGKCCACCGATGTCATGGGGCTGAGTGTCCCATGGACGCAGGAGGGGCCCATACCAGGCACCTTCTTAGCACAGAAGAGAAGCTCGCTGCCCACAAGCTGAGAGAGCTCATGGTCTGGACAGGCAACTAGCACTGCTGATCCATGACAGGAAATGYAAGGACTATGAGCTGGATCAGAATAACCTACAAAAATCAGACAACTTCTCTTTGTCCAAGAGATCCCTGGTGCAAGTCCAGAAATGCCAGTGCGGGTACATCACCCTCCTATCCTACAGAGCACCGGAGCAGGCCGCCTCGSGAAGCCTTCAGCCCGGCTGGCCTGGCACTGAGGCGGCACCCAATGGCATTAGCRCCGGCTCTGCCTACTGCAGCGGCTGGAGGATTTGGAGGAGCTCCTSGTTCCCAGGCTCTCCTGTGTGGGGAGCGAGTGGGATGGCTGCCCATCCCATCCCAGCTGGCAGAYGTGCGACACATACGTTTTGCAGGGCGCTTCATGGAGCGCTTTGTTCTTGCAGCTTAACACAGCAAATGTGAGATGCACAAGACCTGGAAACTTCAAAGGAAGTTTCCACTGCCAAAAGAGCTGTATTTCGACTCAAGTTCTTCTCTAGAATAAATATCCAAATCTGACAGTGTGGAAAGAGGCTCACACCRTCAGGAGGATTGAAACTTTCCAAAGGATTAAGGGATTCAAGATGGTTGTAAACATCACTGGGGTAAACTGAGCAGCACACCAATCCTCGAGCTTTATTTGAGCACCTCAGTTTGAAATGAGTTTCTAATAATACCCCAGCTGTGCAGCTACATAGCATTACGGAGCACGTCTGCGTTACCCTGGCGTACCGGAGATGCGAGCACTAAGCTCCTATCTCTCTTCAAACKGTTGTGCACATTTAGGTTTCCCAGCACGTTTCATCATGAGCTCTAAATTTTCACATTATCATTTGGCAAAAGGAAGAACCCCAAGSCTGGAGACGAGGAGGACTCCAGCAAATGCACCTATGGACTGCCATCACCCACACATGCGCTTTGGTGCACCCCACAGTGCATACAGACGTAAAAACTGCTCCGTTAGAGGCGCTTAGTGCTGCGGTGTGGTCGCACGTGGGAGGGKTTGTTAAGCAGCTTGCTCATTCTCCCAAGCAAAAGAGTCTTACAGGAGTACACCAGCTGCTGTCCTCAATGGAAAAGTCTTCTGGACTTATCTTGGTSCTGAACACCTGCTTAACCTGGGCACTATGGCTTTGCTGCTGACTACTCCCACACTCCAGATCTCCCATTTTACACCAGACAACACGAGCATTCCTCAWGTCCACCCTCACATCATGCAGCTTGATATTACATCTCAAGACGGCACGGATCCGCCTGGATCCACCTGTTTGCTGGCAGTCACTTTTTTGGTCTGCTTCAAGATTAAAGATCCACCATCTATCCCCAGTCCACCAACGACCTAAAGGATTCAACAACAACAGGCTCAGGCCTTCTAAGCATGGGCCAAAATTTGCTATCAATCTCACAAACAACAAAGCAACATCCCTTCCTTAATCCCTTACTCTTCCAGCATTCTCTCTACTGCTTTCTGCCAAAAGATAGTATTTTCTTAAATATCMTGTATTATCCACCAGCTTGCTCCTTAGAAATCTCACAGGGAAAGTCAAGTCTGAAAACACTCCTCACAGGTAGGAGATGCTTTTCTAAATCTAAAGGTAGAATTCAGAGGCTCTTTTTGGTTAAATGTCTTTAATGTCTTTTGGTTAAATGTCTTTAGATAGGTTCCCTCCCGGACAGAAGCGGAGCGGTCTCCACGGGCCTGTCTCGCCCARCTCCGCGGAGTCAGAAGGGAGGCTGCAGAGGAAGCGGCCAGGCTGAGGCCGGCGCGGTGGCCGGTGCCCACGGCGCTCGTGGGGCTGTGCAGCCGGCAGCGGGGCTGTCAGTTTGCGTTGGTGACGGGGCACAGAGCCCGTCGGAAGGAATCGAGTGCTCTGCGCGGCGCCTCCTAACACGCGGTGACAGCAGGAGTGGGAGGCGCTGCGGGGCCGGCGCGGGTGCGGCTGCGCACTGGGACGTCACCCCCACGCTGGAGCTACAGCCACACTCTGTACAACCGCTGCATCTGGTTGGAAAAGCCAGGGGCACCTGCCGCTTCTGCAAGGCTTGGCTCCTGCGGCAGCGCTAAAACAACACAACTGAACTCAGAAAGATAAACTGTTCTGCAAAAGGAAGCAGCTGGCCAGAGCCACACGCAGGACATGCTGGCCTCAGCAGCAGAAAAAGCAGCAAAAACAAAGAGAAAGAAAAGCACAAGGACCCCAAACCAAAACCAACCAACCAACCAACCCACATGGCTTATCTGCCCTGTACATTCAGCTTATTGATGGTGCCACGAGCTGTTGCAGGTGGGGCCTCCCTCCAGCAGGGACTCTGTGTGCACAGACTGCCGGGCTACATGTGCCCAGTGGAAAGGAGGAACAGGCTCTGCCTCTCTTCCCGCCTTCCTTTCTGCATGTTCTATTCACGCGCTCCGGCAAACCGGGACTGCTCCAGAACTGAAACGGGGCTGCAGCTTCAACGACAGATTCTTGTTGCCGCTTGGCCTCCTCAGGCTGCGGAGCCATTAAATCAGGGATGATAAATCAGAACAACAGGCGGCCGAAAGCCCAGGGGCCAACACGTGACCGGTGCTGTGTCTTGCAGGCCCGGGGGAAGCAGCTTTCCCCCTCCGAGGGTCAGAGCAAGTCCAACCGGCCACTTCCCGCTCAGATGCTTAAGGCCTTTATGTCAGCCACTGATCCACAATTTTACTGCAAACAGTTTACAAACAAATGAAATGATGGCTACAAGCAGGGAATGCATTAATGGCTTCATTTTCATGTTGCATTTCTCTTCATTTTATCTTCCTGGGAAGACCAGTTTGAGAAATGGGTTACTTTGCCAGTAAATAAGTAGACCTTTTTTTGTCTTTTAATTATTATTGCATAAAAGCAGAGTTGCTGATATGAACAGTGTTATCCTCTGTTGCAGACAGTCCTGCGTTGCCATCCTTCAGCAACAGAGATTTAGAAAACAGCCACACGTTGCTTGCCTTTAAGGGGCATCTAAAGGCTCGCAGTGACCACACACAGAACTCGGCAGGGTTTCGGACGTGCCGAACCTGAGTGTCCGGGCAAGGAGGCCGCTCTCCAGGGCTGCCGCCTGCCCCGGGCTCCCRCGCACAGCCATGCGGCTCCATGAGCAGCAAGCTCCTCGTGTGGCTGCGAGCGGGTGACTTTCTGATGGTTTCACAATGTGACACTCATCCAAATCCCTCCATCCCCACATTTCCCACTTTACGCATTCCCGTGCGCAGTCACCCCTAAAGGGCCCATCCCAGCAGGGTCACTGCATCCCTGTGTCCGTGACTAGCGTAATTCCTCTGCAAGCTGTCGTACAGGGAACAGGAGCCCTGGCACTGCCAGGCAGCCTGGGYAGCCCATGGATTTGCCTTGAGTTATCCCTGCTCCCTCATCATGATGAGCCTGAAAAACCCACCGCCACCAAGCACCATCCAAGCAYGGAAGAGGCAGCCCGAGCGCTGCAGTTGCAGGCTGATGACCCCAGGACAACACTGTTTTAGCCCAGGTCTGAGCTGAAGAACAAGTGAATTCAGATCATTTAAGCAGGACATTAAATTTTACATCATAGACCAAAGGATGCACAACCGTTTCAACACTGAAATGCTTGATAAATAGGTCAAATTTTCTTAGTCACTGAATCTCACTAATGATCTGGTTGGAAATTGCTACAAGGGATGGACAGAGAAAACACAAGAGAAACCCTGAAAGCCAGAAAGGAAACAGAAATGCAACACAAGGCTCTATATAGATAGCGATCTAGACTAGAGATAAAGAGGATGCATCTTGAAAAAACATCAATGTATCTGGGGAAAAATATAAAAAAAAAGGATGCAATTCTATTCTTTTTTTTCTCTCCTACTCTGCAGCATCATTCAGATCATTCAGCCTTGTATAGAAAGAGAATATAATTTGTWTAGACAGTGAATATAAGCTGAGAACACGGATGGCAACACTTCACACTCCTCTGAAGGGCCACGTGAGGCCGATGGCCTTGCTAAGGAGCAGCACTCAGAGGCAGCAAAGCTGATCCTGATTCTCAGCTGCCAAGGCAGCCTGTGTGGCAAAGGCAGGGAAGGAAATGCAGCTTTCAATCAGCCTTCGGGCTCTGCTGCCCAGGAGCCAGCCGGTGGCCTGAATTCACAGCACAAGACGGAGCAGCTGGAAGATGCTCCYGGCCAACAGCCGCCAGCCGCGTCACAGCCGCCACGGGCCGTGGAGCCCACTCGGGTGCAGAGCTTGCCCACAGCTTTCCCTTCCTCTTTCCCTTCCTCACGCTCACCTGTGAATGCACTGCCACTAACTCAGGGCTTGTCACTGCTGAAACATGCTTGAATCATCTCCCCATGCTAATATGTTGTAAGAGTCTAAATTGGCACTTTAGCTTGCTCTTTGGCACCAGAGCAGAGTAAAAAAAAAAAAAAAAAAAAAAAAAAGGAGCTGTTACCAGTTTTTGTGAAAGATTTGCCAACTACTTTGGCAACCAAGGGCCAAATGGGAGGTCCGAGTGGGCAGAGGCATTAGTAGAAGTAGCACACTTGCATACACAAAAGGCATGACCACCCTAGGGCCATGCATCCAGTGCCAACCACCTTGATGTGAAAAAGCAATACAAGAAGTCACAGGGCAAATATCCAGACTCCAAGGGACCTAAGACGGGGCAGGTGTACATGAAAGCTACAAGACTTCATGGGTGTGAAGTCAAAAGTTTTGTGGTTTAAAATGCAGAAAAGATCTGGGCGTAAGAAGAAATTAAGATGAAATTCGAGTCATCAGGATAAAGCTGCTTCACAGCAAACTTAAGAGGCAGTAAAATGATTTCCCAAAGCAAGCAGCTGAAATCTGAAAAGCCTTAGTTTCTGAAGTGCATCAGATAAAATACCAGAATAACAACTTAGACTCAAAACTAGGAAAACATGTTAAGCTATAAGGTGTAGCAAACAGAAGTGTACACGCTTTTCAAGATTCAATCCTCAGCAATGTAATAACTCACAGAGAGGACAGCAAGAGACAGTAAGACTGTGTGGAGCCTTTCCCGCTTGCAGCATGCAAAGCTGTTTCCTTCTCCCCACCAAGCTGATCCTGGCGGTTTCTGCCATGCAGCAAAGTGGGACACGGTCTAGCTACGTGCCATCACTCCTTGGATCACGAGCAGCCCTTCAGCGACGCTACTGCTGTAATCTCAACGGTGGCCTCTAATGGAAGTTGCCTGCTTACCCCTCTTGCCATTGAAACGGCAGCCAGTTATATGCCTTAACTGTCAGCCTGGGCGAGATTCTTCCCCTGAGACTCCAGAACCACTCAGCAAGTTGAAAAATGTCATTTTAAGAAACATGGAAACCTAAGTACTTTATCCCTATTTGACTCCATGCCAAGTGAATCACACAGAAACCTCACGATGTTTCAGGGCTAAATATTATCTAACAGCCACTTTCCTGAAACCTAATTTTAAATCCCCAATTGTTCTAAAAAAAGCTGTCCTGATAATTAGCAAATCTTCACTGTGATAGTCAAGCAACTGCAAAAACATAATAAGGTTTCTGGGTTTCTTTATCTTCCTCTCCTACAAACATACAGATTTTTTGATCTTCAGACAAACTTGATTTCATTTCTCTTTGTTTCTTATCTAACTGTGTTGTCAAACCTGTCACACAGCAGGGAAATCCTTTTTGAACCAGTATTTTATGTCATTAAGAGCAGTTCTCTGGTATCCTAAGGACCAACATCCTTTAATTCCTTCATTAATTTAAATATACTCTAAATTGCACTTAGCTGTACTGGGACTAAGAAACAAGAGCTCTATTAGAAGAGCCCAGCAAGCTTCACTTTCTAAGTGTAAGACATCTATGTAGCACATTTGCTCCCTGGAAACTTCAGTGCTTATGGATGTCTCTGCTGAGAGGCAGAAATACCAACCTTCTCTATCTCAGCAGATGGACCAAGGGCTGCAAAAGCAATGGCTCATCTTGCAACTGACTTTTGGAAGAGAACTCGCAGGTCTAGAGACACCCAGTCGCTAAATTCCAGTGCAAAAAGCTAAATACATTTTCTTTTTCTTCTTCTTCTTCTTCTTTTTTTTTTTTTTTTTTTTAAATAATGAAAGCCTGGAAAGTAAAGAAGTCTTACTTACAGAATACAGCTAGAAGTTCTTGGCGAAATTGCTCCACATGCTTTAAAGAAAGACCAGTACCATTATCCTCCCTTTACAACATCTGCAAAGGGGAAAGTGTGGTGAGCTATGCTGGTGTCAGGGCCAGCACTCGAACTCAGACTTTCAGGGACTGTTCACTAAGACTCAAATCCCTTCTTTATCCAAACCCATTTAACATGAAATGAAGTAGATTCCAGGGAACTTGGCCTTGGTCTATACAACAGCAACAACAAAAAAATCATAAAACATTAATTTTATCTGTACAGAACCAAAGTTATATGCACTGCTCTCCTTATCTCTAATAGAGGGGTTAGGAAGTGAATGCAGTAAAATGAAACCCCTTACTTAAGGCTTGCACAATATATCCATACTTGAAATTCTAGCATAAAATTCCTGATCTAGCTGAAGCTCCTACCGATTTCAGCAGTGCAAGGATCTCACCCTTTAACGTGTGATAGAAGGAAGACAGACAACACAGTAACAGTGCTTTAAAGAAGCCCCGAGTTCAGAAGATGGGAAAGTTGAAGTCAAAGTWGCGTTTCCCGTACACTTGGTGAGCTCATCCCCCAGACGAGCCAGCTGTCTGCTGAGCTCGCCTTCAAGGGCAAAACCCAAGGATGGCCTCCCCTCCTCCGTGTGGCCCGGGGCRCAGTCGGGATGACTCACCTCAGGGCAGCTGCAGTGCCCGTGGCACATTCTGACTGGAGCTCATGTCTCCTGACAGCCAGAGATACTGAGGCAYGGCGACTAGGTCAGGACTCGGCCCCAAGCCTCTGGAATAAAACAGAAAAGGTACATCAGAAATGGGTGCAAAACATCTACTGTCTTCATCTCAAAATGTGCCAAACAGCTTTGCTACATGACAGGAGAGCAGTAATACCAATTAAGAATAGCATATTATTTGAAAAATTGCAATTTCCTTGCATATTATCTGATCCTTGCAAACAAATAATTATCAGCAAGCATAGATAAACATGTACACAAAGGTCAGTGTGCTACAAGCAGTGGCAATAATCCTGAAAGAGAAAAATCTTCAGGGATTTGTAAAGGACAAAGATCCTAAAAGACTGGAAAGAGKCAAATATACAGAGAAGGAAAAGGAGGAGAGAGGCAGTGTTCAAGTCCACCTGCCTGTGGTTGCTGGGAGCATGCGAGGACAAAGACTTGATCTACAGGTGCAGGGAACACAGCAAGTCAACTGATGGCAGTTGGCACAAATCACAAACTCCTGTGCCAGCATTTAAAAAATAATACCAGTGAGGCCCTAACCTACTTCACACAACATTTTCCATAGTGAAACAAGGGGAATAAAGCAGAGGTGCTATAGTGGAAAAACTATGTTGAAAGGGCAGCCCTCAGCAGGTTGTTATCTTCTTGCAGCACAGAGTTTACCACAGTTTTACCCATGACTTGAATGATGCAATTCACTTGCTATGTTTGCAAGCAACTTCAAGTTGCAAAAGGCAAACACTGCTGGARAACGGGGTTAGAATCCCAAACAATCCTACAAAAATGAAAAGTGCCGTGAAATAAATGGGATGTGCTTGAGTAAAGACAAACGCTACGTGTTGTACTTCAGGTCTTGTCAGTGAGCTGAAGGTCAGAACAATCAAGAGCAGAAATACTGCACRCAGAGTGACTAACCGGGTGACAGGAAAGAACCCGGGGGGTTGTAATGGCTCCAAAATCAAACATCTATCAACACGGTCACACTGCTGGGAAGAGGGAAAAAAAACCCAAGCACTAGAAATAATGAAATGCGGAAGGGGAGTCTGAAACATGCAAAGGCAGCTTCCACTCTGCCAACAAGGCCTTATCTGAAGTAGTTTGATCGGTTTAGGAAGCTACATTTCAAAGAATGCATTAAGTGAACGCTAGTTAGAGAGGATCCAGAGGATAGAGGATGAGGAGCAGCATATAGCTAGCAGGCCCTTGGAGGAAACTCACTGAAGGAATTTGAGGTGCATCACTTGAAGAACAGAAAGAAGACTTAGCAGATGTAGGTTAACATATATATAATATACATGTAAAGTGTTGCTGCAAAAAGGAAGAAGCAAAACCTCCTCCACATTCAAGAGGGAATGAGAAAGCTAACAACAAATTAAATATATTGCTTAGAAATATTGCTTAATTTCCATCACAGAAACTTTTCTGAAAAGTTAGGCAAACATCTGGTAGCAATGTTTCAGGCGCAGATGACCTTGAGGTCCCTATTTTTCACAATTTTTATGATATACCCAAGTTTTTAGACATGATTCATATGACGTGAGTCTAGTGACATATGATTCATGAGACATACCCGTCACTTCAAAATGACTGTGATTTCAATGTTTTCCGTCTTTGGGAAACACTCATCATCTTAGCTCTGTTTTGTGACATTCCCCCACAGCCTCCCTATACACAAACATTTTACGTGGTAATTCTGCACTGCAGACACGCGCGTTTGTACTGTATAGGGGCCATGATACTCGGAGCGCGTGGGCACAGCGGGAAGGGGAGGGAGCAGAGCCAGCAGCGCGTGTCAAGGCGAGGCAGGGCAGGCAGGGCGGAGAGATAGGGAAGGGCCCAGGGGCAGTCAGAAAAGACCAGAGAGTAGAGAATGCCCAAGACAGGACAACRCTTCAAATGTAAAGCGACGTGCCTTGTTAAGCCACCCCAGCGAGCAGGCTCTTGTGCCTCTCCGTGTTTTCCTCTTTTCTTCAACTCGGGATAACTGGAGTAAAGAACCACGCTCCTACTTGTTCCGCTTATTGAACAGGATTTTAAAATTGCATGAGGTGGAGGTGGGGCTGATGCAGAGTTGTCAGAGAAGCTGGAAAACAGAGAAATAATTCAACATGAAGCTCATTGACAGCTAAAGTCAGAAGGGCTTTCGAGATTGGAACTTTTCACAATGGGCTGCAAACATAAGGAGCTTAAACAGGAACTATTGGTTTACATCTTCTTTCCTCCTAGCAGATATTCTATGCCTTCTACTTTCCTAAGTGAACGGTAGCAGAAAACCTTACGTACGGGCTTTCTCTGCCTCCCTCTGTACTGCTGCTGACTAATTACCGCTTCAAGCTACGTCGTATCCACAGTCAGGGCTTTGTTTTCCAACAGGCAGAATTATGTTGTAAAGAAGATTTAGGGGGCATCATTTTAAGAGGAAGAGAATACAATATCCTTAACAGACAAACAGAGGAAGGGCGACAGGCTGTTTATAAAGGGAGGGCAGGGGAGTTGGGGAAGTAATATTGGCAGGGACAGCAAAGCAAGGAAGGCCACAGAGAAGTGAGAAGATGGGAACTTGTCCCTTCAGCTTTTAATTTAAACATTGACAGGGCATGACCCAAAACSCTTGCAGCCGATGCCAACATTTTATTCACGCCGCCACAGCACTCCAAGGACCGTGCTGGGGAGATGGGAAACACAGAGCACAAAAGCACTTGCTCTCTTTTGCTATTTCACTTAGTCCCCAGAAGAGCAGCTACTACCTTATCTGCCTATCATTTTATCCGTATTACTCCACTGCCGCCAGCTCCTACCAATGCTATCATTACTTCAACACAGCAAAAAGGGCCTCGGGCAGTTTCTATCATTTGTAGCACTGTATTAGTAAAATCAGTGAAGGTTTATTTGATAGAGTCAACGCACCAACAAGCAGAAAAGCTTTCTCTGCACAACAACTCCTGCCACTTTGTTTCTTCTTAAGCACGGAATGCATAAATTATGGGAAGGAACCCTGAAGTAACCCGAAATAAGCAGATATAGAAAGTAATCTTTTTTCCTCAAAAGTAAATTTTCCTATACCAAAAAGTGACAAGTTTTGCCTTATATAGTAATATATGGATTGAGCTAGTAGGGTATTTTTATGCCTATTTAAATTTGCATCTCTGCAACAGATGGAACAGAATACTCATAGCTGTAGGCCAAAGTCTGAGACTCATCCTAGTGGCATAGGCAATAATAATGATCACAAATGGTAAAATGAAGCATAAGCTCAAATTTAACTCATCAATACATTATTTTCTTTGCCACAGCAAACTTGGCAATAACAGTTATCTGCTGTGATCCGTTCTGAATGCAGCCAAAGACTCAGCATGGGATTTCCCAAAGTCATCTTCAGAGCACAGCCGGGCAGCAATTCCCATGCTTCTACTCCACATGCAGAATAACCTTTGGAACATACCTAGGAAACTGCTGATCCCTGGAGGAAAAAAAACCTGCAATTATCTGCATTTTCTAGAGAATAGAAACTTCAGGATTTGTTTTCAAATAAGCCAACTGCACTAGACAATTCTGCAGCTAAGGATCTCGGGACTCGGCACGAGAGGCTTCAAGCCTAGCAGGCTCAAGAAGTGCCACAAGCCAGAAGTGCAGGAGCTTCTGTTGCCATTCAGCTGCTGTGCTACCAAGAAACCTGCACCCGGGGGCAAGTGCTAGCTGCTTGCGCACTACACTGCCCATAAGAGACCAAGCAAACGTGCAACTCAGGTTTCAACAAAGTGCCTGAAATTTGCTCTCTCTCTCTCTCTTCTTCTTCTTCTTTTTTTTTTTTTTTTACAAGCAGAATCTTTTCAGACAGAAGACTTCCAAATTGATCCTGAATGACATCTGTGTTCTTATGTCACTTAGATCACTTATAAAATACTTTCCTCCAATAATTACTAACATGAACATGCATCTCAGAAGAAAGAGGCATCTGGAACAGTAAGCCCATCCATAATTGCAACATAAAATGCAGTTATACCTCTCAGATTTCTTTCTGGAGCAATGCCTTATTGTCCTTAAAGGAATKGCATCAACAGCTCATCCCCAAAAGAAGCAAGAGGGGCCTAATATTGCAATATGAAGGTCACATTGGGCCATCAGGTACTTGCCAGAGTGAGACAGCACAGTACATTTTGGGATGCTTAATACTAACATTTCCTTGCACTTTACAGTTGTTTCAAGTTCTACATAATCTACAGGCAATCCATCTTCATTTGGTTTGTTATTAGATAACTTGTGAATATCCATAAAGGAAGTATGGGAGCTAGCCAAGAAACTTGTGAAGGCTGGTCTGCTTTGAATGTAGCAGGAATAAAAGCATGAATATTTGGGTGCTGCCCTAAAAGAATTTAAAATCTTTGAAAAAGATTTTTTCAATATGTTTTACATGGCTTATTATCCTTTTCCTCTTCAAATGCAATAGTCCATTGGATGAGAAGCTACACATTCCTGTCAACACTTAACTGTAAAGTCGTGCAAATATTTAAACTGAGCTGAAAAACCCTGGAAGGCAAAACAGTTTTTCAAGGTCTCAAAAATTTTATTAAATTACAGTTTTCTATACTATACAATCTCCTTACCTAACAGACAAAATTTTACCCGATTAAATCAGTTGCACAGCCACAAGGCGTAGTACAATAAAGAATCCATTACTCAAGTCATTTTATACCCAAGCAAATGGAAAATGTAAAGACATTTACATTAGCATCCGATGCGAATGTAAACCCTGTGCRATTGATGGGGAAATGATAGTACAGTTATCCATACCATGTGTGATTGCAATACTGGGACAACCATTTATCAAACTGCCGCTTTTATTTAAAAAGRTATTAAGTGTATGCATGAGCTCTGCATTATACGGTAGCAACAAAGCCAAGAAACATTCTTCTACTATTTGTTATCTGCYGTCTGTGCAGAACAGAAGCTGAAAAGTTATTATAAAACCTATCTTTGTCAGAGCTTCTATTCCAAATCTATAGTTTCCTCTTAGAAATTTCTATCCTTCAATAATTGAAGGAACACTGAAATACAGTTGATAGCAATGCTTAATGCTTTTTGTTTGTTTTTACTTTTCCAAAAGCCCTGAAAAAAAAAAAAAAAAACGAATGGGTCATTGGATCGTTTCTCTAAGACCTGGAAATGCTTTGGCTCAGAAAGGTTTATCCAACACACRTGAAGATGAATCAAGACAGGATCAAAATTTTCATACTATCCACATGAGCTTAGTTCAGCTCAAGTCAGTTGTTTTGCAAATTTAAGAAACCCCATATATTTATCATCCATAAAGTACGCATGCACAAACTGAAAATAAATGCCAACATAAAACAGAAGATATAGTGAAACCAAAGAACATAATTTCTCACTGAAAATGTAACCAACGCAGCTGGACCATCTGGCAGTTACTTCCCARATCTATGAAGCAGAGTCAATTTATTGCCCAGCACTTCCAGGGAGGGAAGGGATCTGTTACCAGTGACTCCACGCTACTCATTCTACTTTTCACATCTACGAAGCACATCCTCCGCCAGTACCTGGGGGCACCGAGGTACCGGTGCTATAATAAAAACAAAAGTAAAATAGAGGTCACCTCTACTGCTTGGTTCCATCTATAGTTTACATCTTTCTTCTGAAGAACAGAAGCAGCCTTCTCCAATCATACCAGCCAACTCTCAGTTTGGAAGAGAACGTTCTGCTTCTCTATGACCAAGTTCATAAACAAGTAAAAACATTAAAAAAAAAAAAAAAGAACTATTTCCCATCAAAGCTGTTACATTAGACTAATGCGGTGCAGGGGTCACAGCAGAGCCTGCTGACCACACGTCGTGAATGAATACTAAGCTGGCATAATCTATCATCACATAGTAAGGGCTTGCAACACAGACTGTTGTGTCACGTCACACCCAAGATATCTGATGACTACTCAAAAACTGTTAAAGTGCAAGGAAAAGAGGGCCCCAGCAGAATGAAAGCAGCCCTTTAACAAAATTATTTCAGTGGCTCTCACTTTCTATTACCAACTCAGCTGGTGAGATACCCAAGTCATTTCCCTTTCCCAGATGTAATGGGAACAGTCAATCTTTTTCTTTTTTTCTTTTTTTTTTTTTTAATGGAATCTACTATATAATTCATTTTGTTTCCATTCTTATTCCAAGATCAGCTTTTGTAAAGAGCCTCTAAAATGAAAACCAATGCATACATTAAGAAAGCTAAGCAGAAAAGCAGCCTAAGATTTCCCACCTATGTAACATACGACTGAGCTCTCTCTCTGTATCGCCATGGTTAAAACATTTTCCAGGAAATAAAGCTAAATAAAGCTATAGTTTTCATTTTCACAGCTTCACAATAATGGTAGCTCATATAAATAATGGATTGTTAGGGTCTGGCGGCAAGTTTTTATAATAGTTAAAAGTAATATTAGTTGATTGGTGAATAGTAAATATAATGTCCATATTTAGAAAGACTAGAAAAGTGATACCAATGAGTACAAGTGCATAGGTTTGACCTCAAGAGTATGGGAGGCTTCAGGACAGATTTTGAAAGAAAGGTTAATGAGCAACATGAACGTAAGGGCAGAAAGGGATAAAATTCAGAGAGTTCTTCAGGCTGGCGTGCTAAGATAATCAATTTTGCAGACAAAGACAAAGTCAATGCAGTCAATCCAACAGAGCTGGACTTCAGCAAAGAATTGCCAGCAAAAAACATTTGTCAATTCAGAAAGTAATAGCTGGTGGGTAAGCAGCTGGGTGAGGGAAATACCTCAACAAGAAGTATTAAGAGGAAGAATGTCAGACTGCCGGAAACTTGATGAGTGGAGTTTCTCAAGGATAAATCTAGTTTAGCATTTCCATTAATAACCCCAGCATAAACAAGTGGGATAATTAGATTCACTAATGTGGGGAGCTGTTGCCAACACTGAAGAGGATTGCAGTAAGCATACCCAAAGAAATGGATTTCTGTGGTGATAAGAACAATAGAAATGGGCAATGAGTTCCACAGAAACAACAAAAAATGAGATTCTGCTCATGGGGACTAACAGCAGAATTCTTCTGCGTTAAAGTGGAAAGCCCATAAATAGGAAATCGCTAAGGTGGGGAATGTGTGGCCTGTGTAATTCAGCTACGAAAGAGAAATGCAACATTAGGGAGCATCGATCAAGGTATTTTCAGCAGACAGTGAAGTATTAACACGGCTGCACAGTGGCTTTCTTTCAAAAACCGCGCATGCTACATCCTTGCCATTCAGCACAGAGATGCACATGGGGAAGAGGGCAGAGGAAGGCCGCCATGGCAAGGGGGGCAGTGGGGAGAAGGCACTGCCTCCTCCTGCCACAGGAGAAGGCTGGAGGGGCTGAGCTGCTCAAGCCTGAACTGAACGGACCGTGGGCTGTAACTAGAATGACACCAACACTAGGCAGGAAAACAGGCCTGACGCAAGAAGAGAATAGTTCTGAACTGACTAGTAGGCTGAAAATTAAAAGCATTTCTGCATCTATTGGGACAATTTGGTTGCAGAACAGTCTGCTAATGGGAGCAACTAAAGCTAAAAATATCCTACCTGCTCTACTGTGTAAAGCACGCAGTGCTCCTGCCACTCCACACTACTGGGAGGGCCTAAAATTAAAATGTATTTTAAGCACAGGTGATCCCTGCCAGTGCTGCAGTAACAGAGATGTTTTTGGAACAGAAAGAGAAATTGCCAATCAAGGTGTCTTGCCCATTAGAAAACAGAGCAAGTACTTTTAAAAGTGGAGCTTGGTAAATTTAGAAAAGGGATTATATAACATATTGTGCAGTAGCAGGGGACTCAAGCTGACACTTTCAATCATATGTATGTGAACGTGCTGGTCTGCATTCATTAAGTAAATAAAAATAATATCCATGGAACACCAGAGGAGCAAGCAAGGTCTGCAATTTTATTTAGTTTATCACTTTTTAGAAATCAAACGCAGTAAAGAAATTTTGAAAATATTAGTGGGTGCTAATGCTTTCACTGCATTAGGGGACATTCCCATAGGAATACTGACATTGTGGCTTATGGAAAGGCACTGATAAATAAAGAATAAATAGTGTCTCAAAAGTTACGTAGACATTTTCCAGAGATGTTTCAAGATAATATAACTATTTTCCTAAGTGGACATTTCAATTTGAAAGCAAATTACAGTGTGCATTTAGCTCGGCTGGGCCTGACACCGTGATGGCACCTGTGCGGGGACATGTTCTCCCAAGCCCTCCAGGCCTCGCTGCTGAGCAGAATTACAGCTTTGACGGTCGAGAGAKACTGTCTCAAAAAAGTATTACTAATTTCTGAGGTGAAAGTCAGAGATTGACACTCATGGTTATTTCACACAGTAAGTCCATTCAGGAGCATTCAGGAACAAGTCCAACTGCAATGAGGTTTGGCCTCTGGAGCGCACCTAGAGTGAAGGTTACAATGACCCACTATTTTGTGCACCAAACCCAAATCACCCATCACTGTGTGAATCCCTTCCAGGGATTACCTAGAGGTCTAAACCTCTTCAGGTGCACGCAGGGACAGAAAGAGAACGGGCGGAAGGGACAATTGGTTTTCTTGCCATTTAACAACTTCCATGGTTAACAGAAATCAATTTAACATGGGTGCTACATGTCGAGAAGAAAGTAAAATAGAAATAGAAAGTGCAGCACTGCTGGAATTTGATGGGTTGGAGAGCACATTAGCTCCTGCACAGTCTGCAGCATCCAGACACTGCCAGCCCCCTGAGCCTGTCTCTGCACAGGTAGGTTAACACGTACCAAGGAGAGAGGTAACAGCCCCTTCTTTCTTGCTGCCAGTCCTGGCTGGGACATAACCCAGGCAGCAGCTCTGTGACTGCTGAGCAGAATCCCCACATGGCTCTAAAACAAGTGCACACATTAATTCACTGAGCATCCCTGCGCCTCGCTGCCTCAACAGCTTTCTAAGCGGGGCTTGAATTTGGGCAGTTATGCCCCCACACTGTTTTGGGATGAAGCTCCTGGGGCACGGGAGCACTGCCCCAAAAGCTTTCCCAAGGGAAGTGGGAGCTGCCGCTGCTGTGGGATTCCTGCAGGTCTAGGCCAGCAGGTGGGCCAAGGGGCTGAGGCCTCGGACAGCTGAGGGGACAGCTGCCTCATGCAGTCCCGCTCCCGCAGTGCCTCTGCATCTGAGCAGGCAGGAACAGGGACGCTTCCTAATCCCAGAGGCAAGAATTTGCCTCCGTGAACAGGAGGGGCTGTGGGGTCACAGCAACCCCCGGTGGATGCTGGTGTCAGTGGGCCTAGGAACAGAGCTCTGGTGCATCTTCACTTGCTGAATTTGCCAAGGGGAGCCGAGGGCTTTCAAACTCTTTTGTAGCTTCTCCCTACAGCTCAACTCTCCTTTTTTTTTTTTTTTTGTCTGAACACTTTTTTTTCAGTATTACCAGAGCCCCGCCAAGCTCAGAGGATGAAGAACCAACACAAGGTTTTACAGAGCATCCTGGACTCACATTGACCTCCCATGCTCAGCCACATCAGTCAGCATGGAGGTATACTTTCTTCTTAAAACCATGGCACAAGGATAACTGACTTTTGAAATTTGTAAATGAACATGAAAAGTAATTAAAATAAGGAGAAATATGATGCAGTTAAGACTATGGTTAAGTGTACTACAGAGCAAGCAAAAGAATAAGACCTCTACAGAAATACTGTACTGCTTAGTGAATAATATGCACACTAAAGGCTCAAGAGAGACTTTTTYTTTCTGAATTGCTAATCTAATATATTAGCATGCACAGAGATTTTTTCCCTCATCTCTCAGTCCACCTCTTCTTTAAACCACAGTGAACTGCTAGCAGTTTTTTCAATGTATATAGTCCACTGAATGTGTAACTACTGTATGGAGGAATCATTATTACAAACGTTTTGTGGACCTTTATGGGAGACGAGAGAAGTGGTTGAAATTTTGAGATTTGGGATTAAACCAGCAGAATTATTCATCTCCTAGTGTAAAAAAATAAAGGCAGTTGCCCCATTGCTGAACTAATAATGGCTGGGAGGAAGAAGCAGTAGTAGAGAAGAAATCCCAAAGGTTTCTTCAGAAGGAATTGCTCCTGGAGCAGCCTCTCTTAGTAAGGAAGTGTTTCTGGGCTGGGAAAGCAAACACTAGGTGAGGAGACAGGATCACACAAGCATGTGAGGACCAACAGCCACAGTGGAAATTCAAGATGACAGGAGCCTTTTCCAGGCGCTCTGCGTGCAAGGCATAAGCAGCAGCATATCTACACAAGCCTCTTCCTTTACAAGGCTTCCTCACTAACACCAAAACTCATGAGCACCCAACTGTTACAGCCCTGGCAGAAGTGGGCTCTGCAATAAGGGATGCAATAGGCTTACTCATGAGGCCTGACAACTTGAGGGAAATTTCTGCTGTCTTTGATGTTCACAGATGGCCCACATGACATGCAGCACTTACCCATCAACAAAAGACTTATTTCTTCCTGCCAGTTTAAAGCCTAGATGACCCCTCTGGATGACTCATCAACAGTAATATCAAAGGAGTCTAAAACAATGTTGGGCTTCCCTTCTTCAGCGAAAAAGGAATTTTTTCCTCCCTGGACCACTCCAATGTACCACTGCCAGTCAGGAAACCCAGTTTCCCTGTCTTTGGTCACTTARCAATGAGATATGAATTGCTTAATTTTTTTACTTCTCCCAAGGAGCTGCAAGATGACAGCGCGGCACACATTTGGAAGGCTGAAAGGCAGCACCTAATGACAARCCTGTAAGCTGCTGAGCTAAATCTGCCTCCTGTGATAACTGCTTGCTGTGTTTTGAACATTATCTGTGAAGTCAGARACTGATCTTCACCGATAGGGGCCAAGAAAAGAAGGGCAGTAATTGCATAAGTGCTCTTGTAGATGCCCCTTACCCTGGACATGGGGAAAGACTTGTTAAATGGCACYGCACAGACCAGTAAGACACACAGCACTGTTATCCATCAAATCAGTCTGTATCCATGATCTGGATGGGCAACAGTATCAGTGTGAGCAGTCTCAAAAGCCTGCACTGCCTTGCGGTATGAACACAAGCTGAAAATCAGGTCAGTTTTTTACTGTTATAAACAACTCTTTTAAAGTAGACTATCAGGTGTCAAAAGCTCCTCTCAGTCTACAGTGTTTTATTAGACRGGTGTGCAACTAAAGAAGTACTCCTTAATACAAAGTCCTAACCTCTGCTTCTATGACAGGCAACTTTTATAAATTTTGCGCCAAATGTCACGCAAGTATTGGAATAAAGTAATATTCATTTCTCTAGCAGCACCCTGCACACCAGTATCTTCAGCTGGGGATACATAACACCACTTTTTCAGGATGCAAAAGGTGAAGAAACAGGATCACCAGCACCGGTACTGCCTTTCCCTACAGAAGCTGCAAAGGTCAAGGTTGGCAAGATTGGGGATAATGCTCTCAGGACAACTGCAGTCCTTCTGAGCTGCTGCGATGCAACAGGAGCCTTGGAGCTCAAGGCACGTTCTTCAGCAGCTCCCACAACAAGACTCCCATTGTCCAAGTCGGGCAGCTCCAACCCCGCCAGTACTGGGGAACCGCATGGGGCGACAGCAGTGGCTGCTCTGCCACTGTTGTTGTCAGTTCAACCAAAGGCACCAAACCGGGAGGTTATCTATGAGAAACACAACGGCATGTGATGTCATATAAAGTAACAGCACAGGGCTATATAGCCTGCACTACTGCCTCTGCTTAAAAGAGCAAACATCAGAGCTGCGATTTCAGCAGTAAGGGACAGGATGCAATTCTATGAAGGCCAGGTGAAGGGCAGGTTATGGTCAACAARGAGCAATCCAATTTGGTGCCATTAGCCAAGGTAAAATTTACAATGGCTATCAATCCTCACGCTTTAAGGCACAGACTGAGCATCATCTGAGGTCAGCAAGAAACTCCCCTCTGTGGTACACTGTAACCCGCCTGGCTGCATGTATTTCTTCTTCTGAATCACCACATACTGGCTCCTGTCAGAGTCAGGACACAAGATGATACAGATCACCGGTCTGCTCCAGAGCAGCAATTTCTACATTCTTCATTTTCTCCAGTCCTTACAGATTATGATAATGTTATTTATACTACAGCAGTCATTTTCACAACATATAGTAATAGCTTCTCTAATTCTGGAACAACCACCACTAGCAAACACTATGCTGTATTCTTTATGAAGTCTTGGTGATTTATTAGTTTTGTCTTGCAAAACAAATTTCACAATCTAATTACTCTTGTTTTTAAATGACATATCCAACATATTACCCAACATTCAATATTACAATAGTATGTTAAAAAAAAAGCAATGATCTATAAAAAAAAAAAAATTAGAATTCGGCTTTGAATTATTTTAAAGGAAAGATGTAAGTATTGTCTTCCTGACTGAGATTTATTAACACTCTGCCTTTCCATTATCTGAGCATCTTACCTGCCCTAAAGCACATCTGTAAAGCAAAGCCAGTGAGAGACTGCATGCATTTTCTATATCCATAAATTACAGATGTTGCTCTGAGCTACTCATCTATCAAGATGATTTTCCGTAAGACTAAGACCAACCTGAAGAGTATCCATCTARCAGGGAATATGGAAAATAATTAATAAAAGTGCACAGTAGTCCACAAACCTAATTTGTTTTATGGGGAACAGTCTTGACTCAAAGCTTTTTAATACAGTGTGACAGAACACAGGGAAACAAATCAAAGCCCAAATAACACTTCTGGGTATCAAAACAAAGACCTTGACACATCACTAACATGCTGCTGCGGATATGCGCTGCTGTAATAAACTCAGCAAAAGAGATACGGGTAATTTCACACTTCCGCATTGAGTAACTTATGCTAGATTATAATTTCCAAACAATCTGTTTTATATTTTTATAGATTATCTTATATATATTTTATAGATTATCTCATGTACATATGTTTAGTTCCATTATGTTTACTTCCATGAAGATGCTGTGTGCATCTGTGGAAGAACAGAAGAACTATATCTAACATACTATCTACATATCCTAATACTGAATATACAAATCAAAAGCAAGCTGAGAAGTGTGCATAGGAAATCCAAGCAGCAGTAGTTTTACAAAGAAACATTTTGCCATCACAGAGACAATTCCTGTATCTTAACCTTTCCACTTCTATGGGCAATTGAGAAAAGAATAAATGCTGAGAAAGCAGATAACAAGATTAAGAACAGAGAGCTGTTTCCTGATTGCATAAAAACCAGAGCATGACTTAACTGAATGGCAAGCGGGAAAACAGTGCTTGTGCAAGATAAAAGACAGACACACACTTCAGCACTTAATGCCAATCATCTGCTTATCCTAAATGGAAGACAAATACTGTGCTACTACCTTCAGAGCTATGCGAAAGAATAAAAGATAGAGCTTTCACATGTAGAAAAATGCCCCTTTTCACTGCAATTTGCATTTCAGAAATAGTAAAATACCCTGGACTCTCCCTGGATTTTCTGTTGTACAGTCTCTGCGAAAGGCATTGCTTCCCTTTGTTTTGTAAACAATTTTATCATGATGAAACTTCAGGTTCTTAAACCTATGAGGCAGTTGTGGATTTTCTTTTCTTCTTCAYCTAGGCAGAAATCCTCGATGGAGGCAAGTCAGTTCCCTTCTGATTTAGGCATGCAGAACAGAAAATGATGTGGGACAAGCCATAACGCATGCTACAGCAATACTCTGGGCTTGATTTTCCTGCAGTCAAATTAAGATTGTCTTATGGATCAAGAGGAAGGAAAGGGAGAAGCATGGTAGAGCAAAAAAGACTAGCAGTCACATTTGATAAAATTATTGTCAGCTAGAGAGCAAGTGTTTTGTATCAGTTGCTCCATCTCAGAGCCCCAAGGAACCCATCTGAAATTTCTCAACCACCCACACTGCACCTAGTGGGCAAGTTTTTCAAAGCCGGGTGCCTGTCAGGCTTACAGCTGTGTGTAGGCTCTTATGCAAGTACCCTGCTTTCTCCAAATGAACACAGGAACACCCAGCACTTAAGGAAGGAAAAAAAAAAAAAAAAGAAGAGAGAAAGAGAGAGAGAGAGGAAAAAAAGAGAGAGGAAAAAAAGAGAGAGAAAAAAAGAGAGAGGAAAAAAGAGAGAGGAAAAAAGAGAGAGGAAAAAAGAGAGAGGAAAAAAGAGAGAGGAAAAA
>NW_020455521.1:4797173-4857055 GCF_003342845.1 Nothoprocta perdicaria
AAAAAAGAGAGAGGAAAAAAGAGAGAGGAAAAAAGAGAGAGGAAAAAAGAGAGAGGAAAAAAGAGAGAGGAAAAAGATGGCACTTATTTGGAAGCTTAACTTTTAAACCTCACTTTTAAAAAATTATCATCGCTTGTGTCATTACAGTTAAAGGACTGAAGGAGACTCCCTTTGGAGTCCATCTGTGCCACTCTTAATAGGCTGCGGGAATACCTGCTGAAAACAGACGGGCACTGCCTCTCTTCCAAGCATGAGCACATCTTCCCCACCACGGTATCCCCAGCCTTTCTGAGCATGGGGAACAAGAGAACGCAGCCAAATTACAGCCAATTTTCTGGAATTCAGTGCCAATATGTATATGTGCACTCCTCAAATATCTACATTATAGGATGAATGGTGTAACTTCCACACATTTAAACTGCAACCTAAAATGTTGCGTTTCTCAAACTGATGAACCATTGCTCTTTACACTTCAAGCTTTGCTAACTTAGAGCAAAAACTCTGTACACTCCTTTTTTTAATCAAAAAACACTACCATTCACATGATGGTGCACAACTGATGGGCAGACTAAACAAAACATGAAAAGCAGCAAAGTTTCATYTTCTTACTTGAGCACAGGAAGTAGATTTCTCAAGAAGATCTCCAAGGAAATCCTGGAGGGAAAAAAAAAAAGCATTTACTGCATTAGAGTCATTACTTGGAAAGGCAGTGCATCATCTACCATAATCACAAGAAACTGAGGGCAGTTTTAAGTGAGGCGGTATCTTTGATCCACCACTGCTCCCACCATCACTGAAACCTGAAAAAATACACAAACCCATTGTATGCATCCTCAGAAAACTGAAATACAGTTAATTAAGAAACAGAATTTTGCCTTTTGATCCTTCTAATACTTCTGCCTCACAGATATGGATAGACAGCGATAAGAGAATGAAGTGCTTATGTCACTGTTGCTCAAGGCATTATTTTCTGTAACCTTTCCCTCCCACGGTGCTGGGAGAGCTTGCAGCTCCTGTCTGTCATCACTACGTATTATCCTCCACATACACATGCTGCTACTTACAAATAAGGAACGCGGTTGACCTGGCAACAGGATGCTCATTTCCTAATTTATCCACCATTTCTTTTAATAACATTAGTCTCGGCTAAGTAGAGAACTGTTCTAGCATTGCACTACTTTGCATGTGTCTAGTTGCAGCAAGTACAGACAGCAATCCCCAAACCACTCGGTATTCCAAGACAAACTTCACGATCAGGAATGTGCTTCTATCAAACTGAAAAATAGACCATTGCAATCCAACCCCTCTGTTTAACATTTATAACTCAGTACTATTTTGTGACCTTATTTCCCCCATGTGCTTATTAGAATCAGAAGTACTGAAAATTACAYCCCGCAATGAAGCTTCAAGGCAAGTAAAGGCCTTGTAAAAGGAAAGARAAAAAGGAAACTGGGCTAGGAAAAGCAATGGATGTATCCAGGACAGAGCTATGCCTGACAAATCTCTGATCAGTACAAAGGTCCACAGCATCCATAAAGAAAGGAAAACTTATTCCTTCTCTCCCAAGCCTTGAAAAATGAGAGGAGCGTTGATATCTGAAAGTTTTGACTCAGGATATCTCCTTGGAGGGAAACTTATGAGGCCTTGATTTTTAGAGAGGATGATCCACATCATCTGAAATTTAAGTCTGTATTTTAAAAAACTCCTGCAATATATAGGTAAATAGCAAGGTAAGCTAACGTTGCCATTGTACTGTGCTGTTTGTTTTGCTCATATCTTTATCTGTTCCTCTGTCCCTTTTGTACATGATCTCATTCAAATCCCCATATGACTCAACAGTCTCTGTGCAAAAGCAGCAAAATAACTCAGTTTCAGCACAACTCAGTCTGCACCAAGCCTTGAGCTCAGTTTCTCCAAATCACCAGGACTAGAGGTAAGCTCTGCACCACAGAGCTTATGCCACCCTACTCACAAGACATTTAAACCTTTGCAGTATTCCTCTGCAAGATTTTGTCAGCATAAGCTTATACTGCACRACTCTCCTCTTCTTAAAAAGGAGCCTGCGATGTCCAAAGCAGGTGGGAGCTGCTGACGTGGGTGCATAACAGTTGCCTACAGTGCACAGCTTGTATCTAACTTCATGAAGTATTTTGTGGCAGAAAAAAAAAWCTATTATTTATTTTGTACAATTAGAATAGCCATTCTATTTTTTTTTCTCTTTTTTACTCCACCCACCTGCCCTTTCCAGCTAAATCAGGCTGTCTAGCATATTTCCAACATACATGGCAAGGAACTCTAAAAGCCAACATTACATTTTTCTCTAAATAGAAACATTTAACCACCAGGTTTTTGTAAAAGAAGTGTATTAAAAGACAGCTATTCTGAAGGAAGTGATTGCCTGCAAAAACTGGAATACAGCCAAAAAGCTACAGTACACAAAGGCTTTAATGGCTTTGAAATGCTTGGTACTCTGTGGTGAAATTAGTTAACAGACTAATCTTTGCTCTTGAAGGGGCTGCATTCAAAAAGCTGCAGGTGCAAAACCTTAGTAAACGAGAATACTTGTCCACACCTGGAGACCTGTGCCCAGCACACAGGTGGATGAGCACCACGCAGTGCGGTGTCTGTGAGTCAGGATTTCCCGCAGCACGGGCAGCACTCTGCGATGAGCCTGGACCCCATCAGCTCATGCTACCGCCTGCCTTTCGACTGCAGCGTCTGCTCTTCTCACAGATAATGATTGAGTTTGATGGCTATATCCTCCAGAGCTTCAGCCCTCCAGCACTGCTTCACACCTGAGCAGGCCTGAGTACAGAATGCTTCCACTTCTGTTTGGTAGCAGTTAGACTACAGGCTTTACAGGGTATAAACAAAATGCAAGATAGCAAAGGTTCAAGCTCTGTATGTAGAGACTCTGTGGCAACTACATTTAAAAAAKAAATCATTTTTATTAGCAGTTCTACTTGTACCTATCTACAAGATTACCCTCTGGCGCCCTTACTACACAGAGTGTTCCCCCCTCGCCTCCATAAGGCATGATGTTAGCAAAAAGTTTAAAAAAAAAACAACAAAAAAAAACCAAACAAAAAAACCCACTATTATTAAAAAAAAATCTTGAAACAGAAAGTATATATAGCTGGTAAGACCTTACCAACATTTATCAACAGAACAAGAATTTACTGACTTGTAAGAATTCAGCCAAAATGTCCAGAGTACACAGAAATGGTTAATTGAAAAGAAAAATCTAACTGGCAATTACAGGACCAGTCCTAATCTTGTTTCATACAGAACTGCTGTCAAATCATTTTCTACTAGCATGAACAACAATATTTCAGTCAGGTTTTTGTCAGTACAGAAGCAAGTTTTTAGCATCAAAAAAAAAAAAAAAAAAAAAAAAAAAAAAAAAAAAAAAAAAAAGAAACTTGCAGATACACAGCCATTCATTTCTGGGAAGAAGAAAGTTCTCCCAGAACAGAGAATGTTCTTCTCTGTACAGAACTGATGCAGGACATATTTGCACAAAATGTCTGTAAATACTGTTGGGACCTAATAACGTCATATATTGCTAAAATTACAAAAATGTTTGACCAGACATCTCTAGTGCTTTCCTAAGGTTAGGCTGATGTTGAGACTTTCTGTTCAGCACCTTTGCTGTCAGCTCAGCAGCAGCCAATGTTAGCACTGAGGCACAAAAATGCCTCTATATTCAGCTGACTCAGGTAAGAAGGCAGGGCGTGTAGAAAAGCCTGGAGGGCTTCCTTACAGGCAAGACAGTTCCCTGGATATATTACTTGCCAGCAGAAGCACCTGTGGGGCTAGACCTAGGACAACAGTTTCAGTTTCCCCTACATGGTCAGGTCCCTTCTGTCCTTGAGCACCTCACAGGGTGCGCTTACCTGCCATGCAGATAGCCCTGCACAGCTCTGCTTTTTCTATACACCCCATCTGTGGSCTGCTCCTAAGAAGTCCCTGGATTCCTGATGTCAGGCTAGTTGGGACTCATAAGCTACCTGGACTAGGCCAAAACTCTTGCTGCATCCCACGGACAAACTGGATAGTGGACGCTAACCCAGGCGCACTTGCTGTGAAACTATGCGAATGCCTCTGGTGGGTCCAACACATTCAGCTCTGCCTTTGCCTAGGGAGATCTCTGTCCTCTCGGCTGGGCACTCTGAGCAAGGGTGGAGTTGCTGGTGCCACCCTGGAGAAGTGGGAGAGAAAGCTGGTCATGGGAAACACGCATCTCTGCTAGGCTAGGATCAGTAATTTATRCACGCTTACCTCCTTCCACATGTCCCAAGAGAAACTGTAGGACAGGGCTCAAGTGTTTTCTGTTAGCTCCAGTGGGGGGTATTCTGATGCTCTAGAGCTGCAGCTTCTGACAAATTATTGAACATTGCATCCTGAATGTGGAGCTTGTAAGGACAGRCAGAGACCATCTCCAAAACCTTGTGAAAGAGTCTCTAGCATTTATTTATCCCAGAAGATGGTATTTTTAATAACTATAATATCTGTAGAAGGAACAGATGAACTAAAAGGTTTAATGGCTGACTTCCATTTTACTATGTTCCACAGGGACCGGGTGCTTTGATATCTTCTATCTACATTTCTGCTGAAGGTGGTTTCAGATTTCCATTTCAATCAATCCACCTCTTTTATCAGCGTTCTTTCCAAAGCCACATCCATTATATGGGAAAGCCAGATTACATAAATTTGATTTTAAGACATTAAATCACTGCATAGGAAAGACAGTCCTCTAGGAAGTCACYTGGACTATTCTATAGCATTAGTAACAGACTAGTTTGTAATCCTAAATATCTGTCTATATATTCTTTTTTTCTTCCAAATTAAATGCACTTTGCAGATAGGTTGCAACCAGAGGCTTAGGGCAGATTTGTGCAACGTTTTTGTTAGGGAAATGAACATCTTGGTATTCTCTGTGCAGCTTTGGATTTGAAATGTCTCTAGAGGGCCTCTTTGGAAGGGTAGTCATTGTTTAATTAGCATTATTCTCAAACAGTATCTAAAGTTAAAGATCCAGAAGTAGATACATATCCAAGAAATTCTCCAAAGAAAGAGATACCTACCAGTAACTGATTATGCAGATGCTCTCAGAATCACTCACCCTCCCACACTTCAGCTTCTTCAGAGACTTTCTTCATTTGAATTAGCAAAAACAAATGCAAAGCAGGCAGGGCTGTGTGCTCTTCTGTTTCTGTGCTTAAAAAGTAAAACCCAGAGGCCCCAGAAAAGCACTTTCCTTTCCAGATCATAAGCTCAGCACTTACATGTGCACACTTAAGAACACAGACAGGTGAAACGCATTCTGAAAATGGTAATATTCTTACCTATGAAAGGTTATTATGGTCCTAGCTCAAGCATGCACACAGCTGGGTACCAAATCTGCCACGTACCCGCAGCTGCTCAGGCCTCTGGGCTGATCAGGATGGTTATTTGGGTGCCTACACATGGATGTGCCTAAGCCAGAGCTGAGGTGTCCTTGCAAGCACAGGGAGATTTCACAGCCTCTTAAGGAAACCAGCCACCTTCCCCGGTGCACTGTGACATGTGTCACGCACTCAGCCCATAGCTGCTGCATTATGGAAGGGAATACGGACAGCAAGAGGCAGAAGCAACAATTTAGTAGGGAGATTTGGTAGGAAAAAAAATTATGCCCATCATTCACCAATTACTAGCTGTTTTGAACTTCATTAACCTAGTTCTTTAGTGACTGCAAGCAAAACTAACCCAAATCACTGTACTAAGAACTACAGGTCACTTTTTCTTATTTGCTTTTACTGTGATAAAAAGAAAAAAATCCTTTTTTCCCCCTGCAGCATAAGTGTTSCTGGGGGAGGGCTGCCTGTGGCCCCAGGTGAAGCAGCAACTCCGTGGGGTAGGGCCGGGAGGAGCAGATGCGCTGGCAGCCGCTCGGGCCGCGCTGAGCGCGGAAGGGCTGAAGCGCGCGGCGCCCCGCAGCGCGACGGGTGGCCACAGCAGCGCTCCTGCCTCCCCAGGGTTTCCTGGCCTGGCCCTCAGCCCCTGTGTGGGGAAACCCACTTCATCTACGCTCTCGCKCTCAGGTTGCCTTAAGCCCTCTCTGCAGACAAACACTCAAAAGCAAGACAACTCGAGCATTAAAGACAGCGCATTGCAGTTGTTGGCTCTATAGGCTGCTAACATGTACGAATACCTAAGTAAGGCGACGCTTTCTAGTGGAAAATCTTCCACATTCATTGTTATGCTGAGCGGSGCTGCATGGAGGCATCTTGCTCTTTAATTGTTAACGAGGCTGAGGAACAAAGTCATCCCAAATCCAGGAAAACATCACCTTCAATGCTCTTAGTAAAATGAATGCATGTCATTTGTAAGTAATTTTATTTTCTGGCGAAACAGTTCCACTTGTGTCATGCCAAAGACAATGGATGGCCACAGGTATTCCTTGGGAAGGCTCCTGGCCTTCATGTACAAGGCTACAGCTCCAGTAAKACACCAGTCAGAAAATCAAGCAGGGCTGGTGCTTTTGCAGCAGCTCTCACACATCTAACTAAACATTARCACTAAGCTCAGTGTCCCAGATCCCAGTCCACCTGCTGCCCAGCAAAATAAGGTGCTAAATCATGAGTGAGGGCAGAAAGGCTGGGCGCGGGGAGGAGGGGGCAATAGCRGCTACACTAAGCCCTGTCAGGCCACACGCAGGGCTTGACTACCTGCTCTGCTTGGCTTTTCTAGTGGGAGGTATGGGGTCCTTGACCAGCAGCGAGCACTGGTGAGGAGGGAAATAACAAGAACCACCACAGTAAAAGGCARGAGCAGCAGTGGACAGGGGATTCCTGCCTGCACCCACGTCCAGCTGCCGGGGAGATTCACCTCCCACCTCACCACGCCGCCTTCCGTATCTGCGGGTTTTTCATTAAACTCATTTGCCCTCTGTCTTGAGCAACTCTGCCACTAGGATAGGATGGATGGAAATACAGAATTATAACAAAGTTTTGCCAAATTTTGAATTTTTCATCATGACCACCAGATTTAGCAGAAGCCAAAGCTGAACGCCACTGCAGGGCTTCACGAATTGCTCACTGCTAACCTCCGGTAAGCACRAACAGCAGAGGCGACCTGGCAACCTGCTGACGCGTACTGCTCTCACGCAGCTGGGGAGGGGGAAAGGCTGCATATTTATTCTCACAAAATTAAAATGCCATAAATGTACACGGTATTTTAACAGTCACAACCGAACAGGATCAGAGCCCCAGAGACCTTGCACTCCAGGAGAAGTACCTATTTACAAACATACCATTAAAAGCCAACCGTTGGTGTGCCGGTCAYGCCAGCGAGCTTAATTCTGATTTCTTTCAGGCTGGAATTCCTTCTTGCTGAGGAAAAATCTGGCATGGCAGACTCCAGTTCCCACTCCTTGTCCTCTCTGTCTCCATCCCTGCATCTCCTAGCTGCCCACGTACCCTCCCTGCCAGCACTGCCCCTCCATCGGGCTCCCTGTCACCCTCCTGCCYGCCAGGCTGGCCCCGCTGCCCCACGAGCTGCAGCAGCCGCAGGACACGGGGACGAGCAGGTCCGCCAGCCCACGACGCAGTGAGCAACCCACTTGCAGCCCAGAGCCCTGTCATGAAGCACGGGCACCAAAAACACCCACAGGGGCACAACACGCTGAGAGGAGACAGAAGCCTCAGGTCAACGCTTACCATGTATCTAAGCCTAGAAGTTTATGCCCTCGCTGAAAGCTATTCTAGTCAGACAACCAAAAGACCTTGAAGAACCCTGAACTCACCTCTTGGGCTCTGACAAGCCTGCCTGCTGTGTAAGCAAGCTCAGATTTCCAGGGGCTCTCAAATTGTCCAAAAATGGAGAACTTAGCAGAGCTAAATGTAGGCTTGGATGGATGCCTGGCAAATTTCAAGCCTCTGCTTGAAAATACAAACTAGGGCTTTAGAAACRAAGCAGGTACGCATTTATTTCAAAACAGGCTAAATGATTTTACTCCTTAAACTCTTTCGCGGAAACGAACAAACTCAGTTAAACTCTCCCACATTGCTGCCCGAGGCAGGGGCTTGGCTTCAAGCAGTTCACCCCAGATAACTCCTAATTTGAAAAGGTGTACACAACTTAAAGGATATCTAGAATAATAAAATCTTTAGTCAAAATTTGCATATTCAACACTCATCTTTTTAATTGTTTTTTTTTTCACATTCTCACTACTAGCATAATTTCATACTACTCTGGCATAGAAATGCATTTCCCAAGCATTTTCTAATGACACATATGAAAGTTAAAGAAGTTAGCTACACAAAAAAGTTAAAGGAAGCAACTTCTCTCTCTATAGGTAAATAATATTGTCTACAGGTAAGATTTGAAAAATTTGTCATCATCTTCTGTCAGCGCTATATTTAAGAGGATATGAATGAACACTGACACTATGAAACTGAAAAAAAGAACTAGCTAGTTCTCCGTTGCTGTGAGTGGAATTTGCTGAACTATCAAAATGTCACAAGAGAATTTTTCTATTTTTCATTTGTCTTGTCTTGGGCAAGAGACTCCTCTTACTCAGGATTTAAAGACAAACCCACAGAGAGTAGAAGTAACTGCGTCCTGACCAAGAACTACAGTGTAGAGATAATTCTGCGCAGCCAAGGGAGAACAGACCAGCCGGCCAGATCTCCGCACAGATGCTACGACCAGCTACGTGAGAAGCCACAGAAAGCAATTCCCWGCCTTTTCCCCTCCTGTCTTTCTCCAAATTCCCTGATAAGGATTTTTTTGGAGACTGTTTCACCAACAAGCTCAAGCTGACAAAGGTGAGCAAAAGTTGGAAGCTACCTGAAGCAGAAAGGAATTCCACAGGAATATATGTAATTCTTGTCCAGTGTTCCTGTGACCACTGGTTTTGGGGAGCCTCGGTTAACATCACTGATGTCAATATGATTCAATGGCACTCAAAACTCTGCAGGACTGGCCTCAGTATTTGAAATCTGAAACATTATCTGGAGTCTGTCTCCTCATCTGAAGAGACACTAAGGAAAAGATGTACCAAATTTTAAGAAGTCACTTGGGTATGGCATTTACTGGGCACTGGGCATTTATTGGGCATTGACTGCAGTCCCACATCAAGAATTACCACAGTCATGACATTTTTCACAGAAAAAGCTGTACACGCCAAGACTTCTTTGGGCGAAAAAAGCAAATTGCACTAACCCAAATCTTCCACTAACAATTATTTTAATGTAAAAAAGTTCGAAAACTATCTTAAATTTCTTTTTAAAAAAAGGTAAAAAAGAGAAAAAAGTTGGCAGTCTTGTTGTGACTTCCAGCCAGTCCTCCAGTATCTCCACATTATTATTAACAGTAATTATTAACAGTCTTATCCCCATCAGTCAAACCTGCTGTGCACTGGTGAACTGCCACACACCTTCCTGCTGATGGCTGCTGCCAGACGTATTCAAGAACAATATGTGAATATTTTTAAGGTCATTAGAACCTGGCCTATATTCTTCCCCTTCAGTGATGTCAGTATAAATCTCAAAAATCATGATTCAACCTCAGAAACAAACTGACGGCTTTACCAGCACAGGAAGGATGCTTAAAACGGTGTTTTATACATCAATACATCCACTAGAATGGGTCATCAGATCATTTACTGATAACTCTCTGTTTTGAGGGATTTTGTGAACTTAATTAGCTTAAAACTGAACAAAAACAAGTGAGTGTCACTTCACTGTCTTTCTGAGGTAGTTTCTGTTCAGACAGTACAGGATATTTTAGCAATCTCTGTAGTTTTGTGAAGGCTAAAGTAGTGCAAATGAAAAAATAAATGAATAAAACATTTACAGTAACACAGAATTCTCTTTACCCAGACTTTCCTTAGTCAAACTTTTTAAAAATAGGTTATAAAATCTGCTAATTATAGAGTACTGAACCTCATTCAGTCAATCACAGCACTGGATCTACTCAGAATAAACACTGCCACTGCCGATCCATACAATATTCTTCTTAATATCATTTGACTCCTTATGGCATTCATGGTAATAGATGTGCTTGATGACGAACTATGCAGAATATCCAGGCACTATTTCAACCTTCTTCAATCTTTGCTTTTAAATGAGTAAACTGAGTGTGTATTAACATGATATTGTGAGAACAATATTTTAAGTTACTAGATGAAGCATAACAAACCCTAATGAAGATCTCTGCTGTGGTCTCTTAAGGAAGAAATCCTATACGCTGGAAATCCTGATACCGAACACATTACTTCATTCAGATCTTGCTTCTTAGTCTTCCACCTTTAACAACCGTCCTCGATCCAAATTGGAGAAGTTAGTGCATCTGTTCCTCTGTCAAGCACAACAATTCACACCTCGGAGCCTGTCACAGACATCTAGACTCTGCAGACAATCCCAAGCGCCAGGTAGCCAGAACAGGCTGAACGGAACAGACATCATGTAGTAACAGACTATTACAATACAGCAAGGAAACAATACAGTAAAAAGAGTATATTTCTTAGTTTTCAACACCACAAATTTACATCCAGCTATCTGCATTATCACACTCTGTAAGACAGTGAAACACACTGCTGTGTTGGACCCATCCTCTCCTCCATGGGAAGCTCCAGGTGGCACAACTGTTGATTCACACCAGAGCAGAACCTTACTAAATAAAGCTACTATTCCTAAGTGTGCGAACACACAACRAAAAGGGAGCAACGTGCATCTTATTTATTTCTTCATCTGTCTTTTTGCTGCGATTATTCAAGATCCATCACCGTTACAAGGGAGCTCACAACACAGTCATTACATTTGTGCAGAGATGCCATTTTAATTAGGAAATGAAGCGTACCGACTAGTATGATTTTAATTCTCGGTATTTGGTACTGCACAAAGACTTTAAAATAGCTTTTTATGATATGTGACTAAGATGAACAGAATAACCCTGATAAATATACAAAGAGGCTTTCTCTTAGTAGCTCTGCCCTACTTTTACAGCTTTTACTCTAATGGCAATGCTATTCTCTACCTCCCCTTCAGCAGATTGCACAGTTTTCTACTGTCTTTGTAGCATGGCTAATAAGTTCTGGGTTTGAGCAGCTTAGACCTCAGGCTACTACTATGTTGAAATCAATTATGCAAAGCCCATTCATTTTGATACAATGTACTAAACTCCTTCTGTCACCACAGTAGAATGGCTGCTCAGATTGGTTTCTTGGATTTCCCCCCCTTCTTTTTTTATCATTACAATTTCTTCAGCCATTGCCAAAGTTGACATTCTTTGTCAAATATATGGCCTCCTACCTAAGACACAAGGCTCACTGCAAGATGAATCAAGCGTGTTTCGAAAYTGCTGTAGCAAGGAAAGCTGAATTCTGTTTTTAGTGGATTTTTTTGCATTCAAGGAGATTGAGAACCAAATTAWTTCAATGTAGCCAATGACAAATTTGGTAACAAATGACTCTTTCAAGATTAAAGAAAGAAAAATCTTTAAAAGCGTAAGAGCCACAAAAATTAAGCAGTCATTCTTCAACCTTTGTTTTTAAATGGATATACTGTGTGTGGTTTAGCAAGATATTGCGATAATAATGCTTTCTTATAAATTGAGGATGCAGGTAAACACTCCATCCACTATTTCCTTTCTTAGAAATGCCTGTTCTTTAGATTTGTTTAAGTTTGGGAACCTTTTTTGATTTTTGATGTAAACTTAGCACATTTCAAAATTGGAGTAGTGTTAGCTACCTTAAAGTTCTTGTCCAAAGAAACTTTCTTTACTTTTATGCTATATCATCCATTTCAATGACAACCATTTCCCTATGAAATTATTATTTACTATGAGAGAGCCAGAAACAACAGTAAGAGAATATAAGATTACTAAAAAACATTTAGAAGGCACCACAACTGCCTAGGTGAGACCTCACAAGGCAGCTGAACTGATTCACTGATTCAAAGGCTTTGAAAGGGGTGGAGGTCTCAAGGAGCTTTTCAATTCACAACTGGTAGACAACAACTTTTCTTTGCTTTTTTCTTTTCTTTTTTTCAGTATTTCCCTGCCAGTTTAGTAAGCTTGGTCGGCTCAGCAAAGGGTCAGGCGGGCACAGGCTGAGGAGGGAGCAGGCCTACCCCTTTTGGCAGGAGCAGCCCATTGAATTGGCACAGCCTCCTCACAAAACCTCACCGTGCTTGGCCTTATTAAAGGATGTCAAAAGCAAAGTGAAAACTTAGGAATGCCACTCAAAATCATGGAGGCATCACCTATCACTCAACATCCCCACGTGACTCAGGAAATAAAGCAGCCTTAAAAGTGTATTTGAGCCTGTAAATGAAGCAAAAAGTTACCAACAAAACAGGCACAAGTGGCTCACATGTTGCCAGGGAGATGAATTCAGGGGGAGAGGGGACACAATGCGGCGCTCTGTAAATGTGAGGTACTAATGTGGAAGGAGGGGCATAACCTCCAGATTCCCCCCAGCTTACCACAAAAGACCCCAAACAAAGGACATACTCAGACTGCTCAGGAAGGCTGCAGAAAACTGCATACAAATCTGCTCTGAAAAACAGAGAGGATATGCCCAGGTATGTTATTTCCTAGGGCAAGCCAACTTAAAAACAGCTGGACTTCCCTCACCTCTCCATGCCTGCTGTTCCCTGCATAGTGTCACCGCCAGGTTGTCACCCTCTGAGGTAGCACCTTAAGCAGGAGCACAGAAATGTCCTAGATTAAAAACCTAAACTTGCAAATCAACTCTGAAACTGTTTCCAATAGCAAGGCATATATAGCATTTGAGTGCAGACAGGAAAATGATTGCACACAAGTCATGCTTCCCAGAGCTAAAGGTAGGAAAGTCACAGAGGAATTGCTGTCTAAATACAGAGGCCTGTGTCTCAAGGTCTGCGTTTTTCCTGGACACTTGAACCTGTAGCCTAATTGTTGTGCATCTAGCTACCCCCTCACAAGCTGACGAACAGAAAACGTGCCAGCTCTCTGCTAAACAGAGCCTGTTGCACCTTTACCTCAGACTATGAGTTGAGGAGCATATTCCAACTTATCAGAAGTTTGGGAAAGAAAGAAGGTCCAACAGGCCATGGGAGARCTCTGTCCACCAAAAGCGTCACAGGAAGGTAAACCCTGCTCACTGCGAGTGCTGCTGGTGTTCAGCAAATGCCCATTTTCTGCTTTGCTGCTGCACAACTGGCTCGCCAGCCCTCGCCAAACTTGCTCCTTCCTCATGCCTCAGCCTCCTCAAAGCCTTTCCATTCAATCTCCCAACTGCAATGATCATTAAAAACAATGAGTATGTCTGGCGCAAGCAAACGTGCCTCGACTACCAACTATCCCTTAAGTACCTGGCACTGGATCCATAATGTGGGATTCTGACATGGAAAGAAAAGCTGTAGAGCTCATTGAAAAGTACAAGCTTACATACAAAAGAGTTAAAAGGTGCATATCTTTGTCTAACAAATAAGAGGATGCTGAGTCCTTTGTGGTGCTGTTGATAGTTTTATCATCTGTATAAGCTGATTTTCCTATTTAGATACCACCTTTTCCAAATCACAGATAAATTAAGTCAACTTTAGCTAATGTGGTAATGATTTGTAGTGAGTGGCAGAAATTCCCCTGTAATTATGCATGAATTGATGTGTGATTTCCTAATGAGCTTAAGTGAAGAAATCATCATTTTGTGATAAATGCTTTATTTCTTAAAACGCTAGCAACATATTTCTAATAAATTTAATCAAGCCACTCGCACTCACATAACATTTACCATTATTAAGTGTGCACTCTTTTACATAGCCTTATAGCTTTAGCTGATTGCTGCGTGTTAAAGTTTAGCATTTCACAAACATGGCAATAATAACCCATTACACTATTTTTCCTCAGAAACACTAATGATTTCATTTTGAAGTTTATTTATGTTCAATGGAGGAATTTTGTGCCTCAAAGGGTAAAAACGTTTCCTGTTTACATATGAATGTACACCTTACAAAATTAAATTCAGTGTTTCTAGTTTTCAGGACACACCTTGTCCCTCACGATGTCAGCTGAAGGACTGTAAAGTTTTGCTATAAAAAGCTCCATCTTGGCTTCTCATTTTAAAAGAGTTGCTAGAGTAGAATCACTTCACTTCAAGGCAGCCCTGAGCAGTCACTTGACTCCTTCCACCTCTCCCATCCAGTACAACACTTAAGGTGGTGGCAGAACTGAATTACTGCAGGGGTCTGAAGGCAGAATGCTTTCTAAAGTGACCTGAGGACCTCTTATCCTACGGTCTTTTCAATAAGTTTTAGTTCAGATCTTCCCTTTTACAATTAGCAGCTATGAGGAATGGATGACTGGGGGCAGTAACATATGTAGCGACTTCTACGAGCTGCCCTATCCTTTAAGGCTGAGCATTAGGTACTCACTACATTTCCACTCATTCAGATACCAGAATTGAGCTATTCCAAGCACGCCAGCTGCATTAGTGGTTACCTAAAAGGGATCTACCAAACTAAAGGAAACCTCMAGCTCTTACGTTTCCTTAGAACATCATGAAAAAATAATAGAGAGGAAAGTCTGACTTCATCTTACACATCCGTAAGAAATACATATTCAAGTATTCCAATCAACTCAAATACATTATGAATAAGTAAACTCACCACAGTAAAAATTCTCATATAAAAGCGATATCAAATCTAACATGATGAAGCAGGCCACTTTTAAACACAGTACCGGCCTTTGCTATATGTTACTGGCAGGACAGAAACATATCCTTACCCAATGCTGCTTTTAGAGCTACAAAAAAAACCAACCAAMCAAMCAAMCAAACTCCACTGAAGCTACACACTAGCGCCTGAGAAGACAAGAAGAAATTCTACATGTATCAAACAGAGAAAAGAAAATACTATTTTTATGTCAGAGTGGGTCAGAGTCATTAAAATTCAAGTTAACATGAAGAAGATAATCTACAATAAGCCTGCACTGCTAGAGAAAGGAAGAGGCGTGGAATGACCACTGGAGCACCCAAGCTCCATGGAACACACCATTAATGCATAATTAGCACTGAATCATTGATTTGGGTTTGCACTTAGTAACTTTCCAGTGAACCCAAGTTCCAATGATCTACATTCAAAAGCATTTTATTACATGTTCAGTTCCCTTAGGACACCTAGCAGAATCAGACTGGGAGTATATCTTAGCAAATCTCTCTCGTACAAGCCTCTGTATTATAGCAGTTAATAAATCTGTCTAGTTGATGGCTTCCCACTTATCTTCCCACCTGTTCCCACATGAGGTCAAAAAGGTGAGTGACAAACTGAAATTCTTTTTCTGGAACAAGTATTTACTCCTAATCCTCACAGGCATTCTTCAAGGGTTTTTTTTTTTTTTTTTCACTCCAGTATAAATTTGAATCATAATAGAAGTCAGAATCAACCTCCAGCTTCCCCTATCCTGCCAGCTCATCCTTTCCAAATTCTGTCCTCCCACGGCCAGAATATTTTTCACAAGCCTAATTCAGACCATTTAATCCTCCCCCTTCAAATACCCAAACTCCTTCTCATCTAAGTTACACGCCGACTGTGTATTTGTTAAAGCTTTTATGTTACAATGAATAACAATGCTMAAGATAAAAAAAAAGAGATGGTGATCATGTAGACTGGAATTTTCAGAAGGGAAGAAGATACTGAACTTCCATTGGTTTCAAACAGGAGTTGGGCATCTATTTATTTTACATGCCTCTGAGAATCTAGGGTCTAATGTATCAAAGGGAGACTTAACATTTTTCAAATACTTGTTTTCTCTGTCTTTCCCATACCTTAGATCCCTGCAGTAGCTGCAATGCTTAACGTTTGTGTGCACAATTAGAGAGCGGACGAGGATTGCACTTCTAACGTGGATCTCCCATTCAGCTAAGAGTCAGTAATTGTCAGTTAGCTTAAGCATGCAGTCTTTACATAAACCAAACATCCTCTGACTGTAAGGCCAGGTGCACAATTTCCCTAATTCAAGTGATTACTTACAACAAAATGGTTGTTTTGGGGGAATAAAAGTTAACGAAGCTTCAACTTACTAAACCGCAAATGTCAAAATTTGCATTATTTTCCTGCAGCTGTGCACGCTATTCCAACTAGTTCATGCTTAAATGTTCCTAAAAACAGCAAAAAAGCAACCAACACATTCACTAATTTATTAAAAGCTGTTCAAAATCTCACTTTTCTGTTATAAGACTCTTTTGAATAAAGCAGAACACGTTCTTCCTTCCTCTGAAATGTCATCTATTACTTCATTTACACAAATAAATTCTGCATTTGTAACTATGTAAAGGCCAGGACATTATAACTTGATTTTTCAAGAGATATGAACTAAACATTTGATACTCCTCATTTAAAATAAAAATCTGCACTACCCTTAAACCATTTGTTATACACTGTAACTCAGAGRTTCTCTTTTAAAGAGACTATTTCAAACATTCTCTCTTTGGAACTGTTTAAATAGCAATTTTATTCATCAGCTTTTTATTCCATACAGGTCTAGAGATCCCATCTTCTGTCCGGTATACAGAATCAGCTACAACTATTAGTGATCATTTCATACATCAGCAAAGCGCATTAAAAACAGAGCAATATCATGAGTGAGGACATGTAATATTGGCATTGCCTGTTCTCAGGCTAAACTCACTTCCTTTGGAAAAAAGGAAATATTATGTTCATTTGTTCAGGCTCTCAGACTAATTCATTGATAATATTTTTTATTTAAAATTTTATAATTTTATCTGGCCACCTATGTTTTATGAACATATTTCATTATTTTACAGTTCAGTGGAAAGTGCATAAAACAAATTCTACTCTTTATATTCCCCAAAACACAAAATAGTCAAATGYAACTCCTAACACCATTAAAATACACATTCAAAATGCACAATCAGACTATTTCTAGTGGAAGACTGCTACACACTTTTTCATTAACATAGATTAGTTTTGTACARTGAAAACAAAATATGTTGTTCCTCCTTTCTAAAAATGTACTGGATAATAAACTGCTAGGCTTACACAATCTGTCAGGCAATCACAGGCAGTTCCTTAAAGAAATTACTTACTGTTTTTTCTAATAACACAGACTGACTAATTGTAGAGAGGCACTTGTTCCTGGTGACCAAGAGGCACTAACAATAAATACGTATTTCACTTGAGCAAAACCCTTCCTTGGCAATTTTTCAAAACAAGATGTCCAAACCTTTGCTGGCAATTTTGCCAAAATAATGTGGAGCTACAAAGTATTAACTGATTGGCATGTACCACATCTGCAGTGAGTGAACACCAGTACAATAAGGTGTAAGCCTGAGACATTACCGCACATCTATAGTCTCTGCAGTATCAATTAAGAAAAGCGTTTCAGCATATAGCTAAATCRGGCAAATTCTGAAATACCTTTAAAATCTGGGACCTTTGTCATGGACTCTATTGTATCTCATGGTATGCTTAATTTCAACCATTAAAAAGACAGATGGATTCCTACTAAAGTACTATAGTGGTAGGCACCACACAAAAGCCTCAGTGTATGAACACAGCGGTATTACAGGTAGCAGGGTATAATTTTATTCTAATTGATACTTTTCACTGTATGTTGAATCATATCGGCATCAACAAAAATCAGTGGAACGGATGAGACTGCCAGCAACTGGGTTCAGACAATGCTTCTTGCAGGAATAAGCTGTGATACTTTGGATGAGTTATTGGAGGCTTTGTTTGAGTCATGTTCTTGAAAAGTTATTAATATTAAATGAACAGTAAACAGTGCACTATCTAAAAAATTATAATCATACTGCAGTATTTGCCAGTAGATGATGTGTACTTATTGGAACATATTGAAGATTAATGAGCACAGAGAAATATATCCACACCCCCTGATTCAGTGCCACTTGGAGTCAAAATTATGGCATTAACTCACAGGCTCTGCATCCTAGGAACTGGTAAGCAGTGCCAAAGAATCCTTGTTAAGTTATAATTACAATATTTCTGTTTTGCCAGCCTTTTCAGGGGCAGATGCACGTGATCTCAAGATGCCAGCCTCTTAATGGAAACAGGACAAGATCTTTAATTAAAACTAGTCAAATAATGAAAAATCTCCAATCTTTTCTGGAAACTACTGTCCTTTTCCAATACACCACAGTAAAATCTTCCCCACTCAAATCTATGTGGCTCAATACTTAACATTTTATGGGGAAACAGGGAAATAAACTTTTTTATAAATATACTTTGGCATATACATATATATATATATAAAAAAAACTTTAAATAGAGATATATTAGAGTAGGCACATTGCAGTTTCAGATGAGGTGTGGTTTAGTTAGTTTTTTAGACTTATTTCTGGTTTTTCCATATCACTTCCCTTTATACGAGACTATGAGTCTTTATATGRGACTATAAAGTTTTAAATCAATTCAGAATTATACTAGGAATAACTTCCTTGCCTCATGCAGTAATAGAAGCAAGTCTGACTGCAGTAACTTCCACTTTCTTACATACAATAAAACCCTGGAGATTTTCTTATTAATATCCATTGACAAATGCAAGGGAAAAAAACAATATTTTAAAAAAAGATCTGAGTAAAGTTTTAGGAAAAAAATGAACCTATCAGGTGAGGAATTCATCTGGGTATGACACAGGTTACTGCAGATATAAAGCCATCCTAAAGTCCTTGCTTCAGAGTTTTGAAATATAAAATATTCATCRTGTATAATTCTGCATAATTTGTTTAGCTACTGGATCATAATTTAGATTCTCAGTGCTGAGAAACAAAGAACAGAATGAAGGGGGGGAAAAAAGGGATTTTTTTCAGAAAATAAAGCATGCATGAGACACCCACGCACACACTAATCTTTGGATATGAGAGATGAAAAAATATGTATAGATATCAATATCAAGGCATCTTTACCCTGTAAAATCTGTCTGGTGTTAGCTTCTCATACCTTTGTGCAATTGCTGAAGAAACTGTTTTCCCCCAGCCACATGCTGCATTCTCAGAACCAGATTTGGGCTCTGCACAGCCAGGCTCCAGACTGAGAGCATCTTCAGCCATATTCACAAGCTCTAGGCTAGCTCGCACTYGCCCCAAAACTGCATGTACAAAAAAATACACAATTCTAAAGAATCCAGCAAATAATTTGGCAAGGATTTTTAAAGCTTTTGGTATTTCAGCTTGATTTCAYTTTCACCAAACTCGATCTCATCTGAAAGCTCACTCAGTGTGCTCAGAGCCCAAAGCCTCACACCCTAGCAGACCCGCAAAACCAAACCCCATCTAGGGTTGCCCATGACACATCCACATCCTTGTACTGAAATTCACTCTGCACCAAATTTGCAGGGGTTACATTCAAAGGTAAAATGCAAAACAAGAACACGGGTCCGTTCCTTTTGAGACAACCTTGCTTGTTTTCATGCTTTTACTCACTTGCATAATAATAATGCTGGAAACATGGCTATGAAAGAAAGGGTTAAGACTTCAGGAGCTCACACAGAACATTTTTTTTCATGTACAGAAAGAACATTGACAACGTCACTGAGAATCAAATTTTATTAATTACTCTTCCAACTCTCATTCACAGTATCCCTTGGGAACAAGTAAACTAATAAACTTAGGTATATGAGTAGCAGAAGGAATTTTAAAATAAATATTTTAGAAGTTCATTTATTCATTGTTTCTTCATGTTTRTTTTTAGAATAATTTTACAACCAGCTATAAATCAAAATGGAGCTTATAATTTTAAATAACGGCTGCATCTTGTGTATTTTTTTCTTTCTTTTCTTCCAAACACATTTCACAGGGAATTTGGCCCAAGCAAGTATGATATGTAAATAAAGATGCTAACATTAGCGTACATAGCATTTTAGGAAAGAAGTTTCAATGGAGAGTTAGGCTCTCCATTTCCCTTCAACAGTAACTCAAAATGAGTATTTAACTACATTYAGCACTTTTCTGCTATTTCATCTTAGCTATTACAAACTCACATAGAGACTTATATATATACACCCTGCTCACTTTTGCTACTGAAGCCAAGGCAAACTCTTCATTTCGTTTCACTGTACAACATAGCCCAATAGTATAGAAAAAAAATAGATAAAATTTGCCATGAAATGCAGGCTATGCACACTGATTCTGAAAGATACATTCTTGAATTCTGGTGTCTTCTATATATTTACTTGCAATCTAGGTTTCCTCATGTAAAAAACCTAAGTCTCAACCCTTTCACAAGTCATAATCTAAAAGGCTTGATGAAGAAAAAAAAACCAGTAATTTGTGTACAGCAAAAAGCTCTCAGCTCAGCTCAAATGACTTTCTGACCCACTGTGTCCAGTGTTCCAGAAGGAATATAATCCTCTTGTGCAAAATTCTTTTCCAATCTTTTTCTAAATCACGTAAAATTCAACAAGCACGTAAAACAGAGAGGRAGAGATGCTAGAGAGAGAGAGCAGTCACACAATAGAAAAGATTGGTCTTTGAAAAACTGCAAATTTCCTTCTACTAGTGACTACTAAGGCAGCGGATCAAACTTGACCATTTCAAAGTTAACTGCCTGTCACTTCTGCCTTGAAGCTCGAGCAGCTCTGGGAGCAAGAATCACCAGAGCTTGGTCAACCAGCGGCAGTGTCTCTATTGCCTACACTTACCATTTGTTTGCAAAAGAACACAGAGTGATAGTAGACAATACAGCAGTTATTTAAAACCCTTTGGAAAATCACTACTCCTGAGCGTTTCTATACCTCAGGCTATAGGAAGACAAGTTAAGTGCTGATTCTGAATCCTACCATTTTATTTTATTTCACTGCGATGGGCAGGCTGGGAGTTACCCAAGACAAGGAATGTAGCCATAACCCTTCTTCACGGTAAACATATAATTTCCCCAGTGATCCAGTAAGTAATAACAAAAAGTTATGTGTAGTACATATAGTGTTTATATTCTCCTGGGTTTAATATGGCTCATGGTAAAATTGATTTTCTAGAATCTTGCAATAAACCTCATCAAAGCAAATGAAACCCACGCTGGCTTTTTATAAAGCGAATGGATTCAGGATGACAAATTAAACCTCACCGTCAAAGAGACTCCCAGTAATGCACTTGTTTGATTAAATTCCTCCAGACTCTATTCAGAGTTTTAATTTTTCTATAGGACTTATTTAAGTCAAAGCCTCCAACTTAATGCTTACAGTAGGGATAGTATCTGAAAACTATACTTTGTCTTTTCAGACTAAACTGATCAACCAGATTCATATTTGTTGAGCAGTTGCTTAACACTATTCTCTAACTTCTTTAAAAAAAGCCACTGGTAGTTACTCCTATCTCTTGGGAGAAGGGAAGAAGAGAAAAAGAATGAGTTTCTGRTTACTAAGAATTCCTAATCAAACAGCAGGAACTTGGAAGGATTTCATAACTCAATTTCTGCATGCATTTGAAATCAGAATTGATAGGAGACACTAGATCAGAATCCAAAAGATATCCTCCATTCATCTACAGCAGCAAAGCTTCTCTGGCCCACAACCACCTTTCCTGCCCTATCCATTGCTGGCACATGATTCTCCCCCAAAAAGTCCATACCTTGACTTCCATGTTTCCAAAGTAACTTAATCCTAATTCTCTGTCAGTCTTTGGAGCTTCAATTTTGCAACCATTCAGCTAGCATTTCAGGAGCAGGCAAGMAATACAAAAGAAAGTCAAAGTGACCTTCTCTAGCACACCTCTCCACAGTCTCCTGTGACTTTTTAGAAGAAAAAAGGGGAGGATGTCTTTTCATAGCTAAAGTGCAGTAAGTAGGAAAACTATTTTTGTTGCCATGTTTGCTCCYGGTTAAATGAAAAAATTATTCATTTAACCAGGAGCAAAACCTCCGAGATTTTTTTCTCATTTCTCAGCATGTCTAGGGAAAACAAGCTGCAGTAAACAATCATGCCCTATTTTATTCCTACTTACATGAATTATCATAATAATAATTACTAGTAAAAACATCTGGTTTCCACAGAGCACAGGCGGCAAGTTCTTTGACACATTGCTTCGATTTCTTCAATTTCCCCCTTTTGCTTCTGGCTGAGGGTCTCAAGCTCCTTTTAGACCACTATATGCAAACACCCCAACATGCGTTATGGTACAGATTTACAGAGACACTGCCAATGACTATAATCTTTCCTCTTTTTTTTTTTTTTTTTTTTTTTTTAAATTTCAAAAAAAAAATCTCTCTCTGAAATAAGACCTCCTCTTCAAAGCACTTTCTCACCTTTTATACCGATGACATTGGCATGTAAACAAGCTCATGCTGATTTTCTTCTCTCCTAAGCAACAGCCTAGAAAAGTAAAATTATCTTTGCCATCACAATGACCTGCTATGATAGAATGATCCTGATGTCACAGTTTAGGGGGTTGGTTTAGAAAACATAACTAACAGAAGCCGTTAGCTTTTAGCTGGCTCGGAAAGGAGAGCTCAAACCGACAGCAGCCCAAGTAGCTCAAAAGTGGGAAGTAACTGAGAGTGAGGAGGAGGACAACTGAAGCCAAGTACTGCTGTCTGTCCTTATCTCTGTGCATTTTTCCTCAAAGTCCCATTTGTTGGGACGTAATGTTCATGACAGTCTCAGTTGGTTTTTAAGTGATGGTAGGTATGATGAAGCCTTATTAGTATCTCATATAAGTTCAGAAAGCACTAAAAGCTTGACATATCACTAAAAAAACATGATGTTCAAACACTACGTTTCATGACTTCAGGGAGCCATTCAGCATCTCTGGTCACTGGTGCTACAGAGAGCTTTGCCAAAGAGAGCAGGGCACTCTTACAAGATGCCAGGCATTTGCTTTTCTGGCAGGGCAGCAGCCCAACTTGCCACGAACAAGCCCCACATACAGGACACCTCCTTCTGAGAGAGTCTGCCTGGCACTCTCTCTTTTGCTCACCTTCATTTAACTGGCCACATTCCCTACCTCTCATGCTCTTGCCCCTCGGCCTTCACCTTGTCTTCTTCTCACATGCACAGCTCCTCCTTTCCCTTGCCCCCGGCTGCCTCTGGGCTGCTCAGCATTACCTGTGCATGCACTGGTGGAGAGCACGTACAAGCAGCAAGCAGCTCTGAGTCCCCACAGGACTACAAGAGTGCTCAGAGGAACTCCAGTGCTGCGAGGGTATGTCAGGTCGCGCCAACCTTACCTCCTTGTCAGGCTGACTCCAACGTCTGAAGCACAAAAGAGGCTTGCCAGAGGTTGGCCTGCATACAGCTTATTAACACAAAGCGATTTTGGACTCCATGATGTTTTAAGAGGTAAGTAAATACTAGTCTCATTCCATAAATGGAAAGCAGGAGCACCAGAGAGATGCAATAACACGTATAAAGTCTCACAGGAAGAGGAGCTAGGAACTGAGTTTAGGGATCTGGAACTTGACCACGCTTAAAATCTTTTGAAGAATCTACATTAATAGAAGCTGTTGGTCTACTGGTTATTCTTGCTTAGCCGGGTAATGTAAATATTTGTGTTGGGCTCAGGGCAAAGAGTACAGCTGCTTCTGGGAGCTAGAAGAAAGGCCGCAGCCTGCGCGCCGTGGCGCTGCCTGATACCATCAGCAACGTCTGGCTCCCATCTCCATTTGAATAACAAATGCTTCACATCTCTTTCATCTGAACCTCAGTTTATCTCAACTGCACATGGCATGCTAGATTTCAAAGTTAATCATTATAAGCTCAAGTACATAAGATCAATGCTACATGAAAGAAGCAATTAAATTCAAGCATGTTTTCACTTAATAATAAAAAGCCTATTCTAACACAAGAGTCAACATATTTCTGCAACTTCAGCAAATGACTAAAAACCTAACTGAAACATTTTGCATTCTTTATGTATTCTTTATAACTTTTGCAAGCTGTCAAAGTTAATTCCTTGGCACTTCTCAAGTTTTATGATGTTACCTTCTACCTGCTGCTAGGAGTTTCGGAAACAAACTGCCAAAACCCTTCCAGAACATAAAATACAATCCCCAAATCCACCATCCCCAAAACACAAAATATTGTCAGAATTCTACTTTTCAAAGAGCACTTTTAAATACATGAAGCAAATATAGCAAAACTGTTATTCASTATTTCTAGCATGATATGGAATAGACATTATTTACAAATCACAGTATATTATCGAGAAACAAAGATTCTCCTTAAATAAAGTGTCAATTAGGAACTTAACTTAAAGCGCAACCTCAACTCCCGAGCATAAGTCAGCTAATAATCATCTAGCTTAAGTTATGTATCCATGGAAAGAATACAAGATTTTTCTATAGAATATTATATAAAGCATATGACTTTTTTTTTTTTAACTTGGATTGATGCAGTTATATTCTGTTATCATAATCAGCAGGACATACTCATACTGATAACCTCACGGATTCTGCTACTTACATGAGTGAAGGCTACAGTATGAAGTCATCTCTTCTTATAAGAAATTGAAAGCAAATGGAAAAAAAGTCTTCATGATCTTAAAAAAGCACTTACTCATTGCCAAACAGAAAGTTTGGGAGGGAAACAACTTAAGACGAACACTTGCCAAAACCTACATCAGGTTGCTTGTCCTTTCCAAATGAAATAAAAAATCGGTGTTTTTCATTATGATTATGGAACATGTCCATTTTAATAGGTTGTCATGCACAAGGCAGGACAAAGTGTCCTCCACTGAATGGTTTGACTTTTCTGCTTTATTTCTGACAGCTTCAGTAACATTCATATGTACATTTTTACATGATTTTTTTGCAAACCTATCACATAAAAAATCTATTCAAATGACCAGACTCTGAGACCAAACTCTGTATTTAGGCAGATGTGCCAATAACTCTTATGACATTAGTCACATCCAAGGATGTATTCATCTRTGCTTAGATCTGGCATCCTGGCCCACTTACCATTTTCATATGAAGCAAAGTTTGTGTGTAAAAATTAGTGCTTCCCTCCTCACCATGATTTCTCCATAATAACTATCAAAGGTAGACCAAGAGGAGACGCAAGGAAGAGGGTCAGGCAACTGGTCTGCTGGGAAGTCTCCTCAGAATCCACTGGAAAAAAACAAAGCCAAACTGACAAACATAAGGCTCTTCAGGATGCATCTGTGAAGGGATTCTTTCAGATACAGAGACTAAAAGTCATAAGGCAACAGCCTTAGGAAGCCTTGATTAGAGTACAGTGAAGCCCCAGTTCTCCCAGTGAAAATAGGGAACACTATTTTTGGAAGGATTATGAAAATGGAAAATCAACAATACACACTAAATTTAGAAAGACTTGAAATAATTAGAAATAGCAATGTATGAGCGCAGGGTAGGCCAGGCAATGCAAGTATAGGTATAGGTGGAAGAGGAAGAGCAGGGAGCAACCCAGCCCAAACAAGGTCTAAAGAATAGTGTTTTACTCATGGAACAACCTGACACTGTTGACCAGCTAACAGATCAGTAGATTTATAAGCGTAGTACAATGGAGCACGATTTCTCAAAGCAAGAGAAAAGATAGGCTGAAGATGACCTCGCATTCACCAAGTGAAGGGAATATCTTTTCAAAAAACAAGAACCAACACTGCCTCAGGAAGGGATGCGTGCAGGTCTTGCCCTCCATAAGGAGAAGTCAATCTCCTATCCTCACATAGGACCTAGACAGAAAACTTTCCCACCGTGCACGTTAACACACTGAAGGGAAATGCAGTGGGGAGGAGCTGGGAGATGCAGCACAGCAGTCTCTGGAAGGAAGGAAGGAGGAAGGGGCAAGAACCCTCGCAGGGCAGCTGCAGCGGGGCTGGCCTTCCATGCCATGTGAGCCAGGGCTGCTCTGTGAGGAACCTGCATCTCCCAAGCATCCTGGACTGCTACACACAGCAGCTTTTATCTACAGAGTAAGGGGCGAGTAGAAATATTAATCATGCCAAAGAATAKTACTCTCTATTTTTATTCATTGGGAACCTTGTATTATCGCCAAGTAACAGGCACCAGSTCTGAAGGTCCTCGTCCTGATGTGATTGCGATACAGAAAAAGGATTTTACTGAGGAAAATAGTATGGCTTCATTGCTCAGAGCAGGGCTCCTTTTGGGGATATTCCTGTCCTTTGGAAGAGGATTGGTGGTACAAAGTGTCTACCTAGGACAGATGCAGGTGGGCTGTGAAAACTGTCGGCAAACAAAGAAATTCAAATATCAAAGTTACAGAATTAGTTTTTTAAACAAGTTGCAAGGCCAATTATAAAAACAATTCACTGGTTATTTTGAAAGACATCTGCCTGATTACTTTATCTCCTAGGAAAGGCAGCTGCACTTGAAACATGTCATTCTAACTTTGAATTAGAAAATAGCTTCAAATATATAAATAAAGCAGAACTCTCCTCCTCTCTGCCAAAAGAGTAAAGATAAAAACTTGTACCTCTCCCCTCCTCTTTTCTCCTTCCCCGTCTTTTGCAGGTCTTATCCAGACTTTTTGCCCTATGCTAATGATGAACTGAACAAACGAACTAGACATCTGTATGACATTCATTGTCATTCTTGATCACGCCTAATACAGAAAGATGGTAACAACACTATCTCTTATTAAGAGTTTCATTATAATATCGAAAGAGTTCGCATTTCTGTTACAATGGATGTATTGTGACATATCTTGCTACACAAAAGAAGAGGTGAATTTAAGTATTCAAACTCAGGGGGACATCTTCTGCATTTCTAATAAATTTGCCATTTCTTTTTTTTTCATTTTGCTTTTTCACTGTGGAATTATAAACTCGAGTCTCTAACAAAGAGCGTCTCCTGGAAAGTAACAAGTCCCCAAGTCTCTTATCTGTCATCTCGGAAGCTGACCTCCACTGCCAGTGCAATCATCTGCATTTGCTAGGACACCATCAGGACCTGATAGGATCAGACCTATGTAAAAATAAACACATTGAAAATATTGCATACACCTGAATCCCCTGGCTCACTTTATCAAATTCACAGCTGTATGGTTCCAACTGAAGTAGGAGAGATACCAGTTTTCTTATTAATTTTTCTATTTCAGAAAATGTGAAAGACTGAAGATTGTAAGTTATCTGAAGATAGGAGGTGGGAGGAGGGAGAGGCCGGGAGGATAGTGTACCAATGAAATGTTGACAGTTTTCTATTTTTTTGCCAATTGTTGCTAAAATGACAGAAGGTGATGTTTATGAAATGTATAATTCAAAGCAAATTTGCCTAGATAACCAAAGTAAAGATGCTTTATCCTTCCTAATAAATATTATGCAGCAATCAGCAAAACTCCAAGTACATCATACAAACTGAAAATGCAAGAAAACAAATCTTTTCTTTCCCCCTAAGTCAACATTATTTTCCAAGCCCAAATAAAGTTCTTGGCTTTCTTTCAAACCTTCACAGCTAATCAATAGTTTAGTCATACAATGAAAAATGATGTATCCATATTCTTTGCAACTGACATTTGCTAACTGTCTCCAAGGTCACATTGCTTGCCAATTGTTCAGTTTACCCAACTTCTGTTTTCAGCCAAATAATATGATCTTTGTTTCATTAATATTTAATAGTACTTTAGATTGTGCTAGATGATCTTAAAGCTCATTTAAATCAGCTTGAAAATAATATTAAGCTTTCTTCTAGTATAATCTATTACCATAAATGATTGTGTCATCTGCATATAAATGGTGAGTTGAATATGATAATGAAGTGCAAAGATTATCAATATAGAATGACAAATGCATCTGACTTAAGATAAATCCTTCAGGGGCCCATTTATTTTGTTTTCACTGGTAAAAGATGCATTGTTTCACTTCAAGTATTCTAGAGAAAAAATAAAGGATTTGCATCATGAGATATAATATTTATCCTGGGTGAAAGAAAGAAAGAGAAAGACTCCAAATTGTAGAACTCTCTTTTCAAGTGTGGTAATTACAGTTCTTTACAGATCCATTATATTTTTGAACGACAGGCCTTGATTAATTATTAGTTTCTAAAAGACTGACTACACTGAAGGTTGTATTTTTATTTAGAACAAGCTTAATTTGTATTTATTTCTCACTAGATGATCATTTAAATTAATTCATTTTAATTGCCAATAAATGCCATATGCATTGAAGAAAGCTACCTGTGTACATCCAAAGCTGACATCCAAAGCTGTTCCCTCTGTAGCAATGACAGCTGGCAGGGATGTGGGGAAACCCTGCTTGGAAATAAGGCTGCATGTCAAAGAATTAAACTGTCAAATTCTCTAGGCTCATGGGCTCAATTAAAGTCAGTGGACAATTTCAGAAGCAAAAGAAACAATTACAGCAGTGAAAAATACTAATAAATACATTAAAAATGGCACAGAATAGTTGAGGAGAAAGAAAGCACCTTTACCAGCAGGTATTGTCTGAGAAAATGATATAAAATAGTCATGACATGGCACTTTGGAAAAACAGGATGAGGTAACAGACACTACTGTAATTTGGTATTTGCAGAGGGAAAAGAGTAGATCARTGGATTGCTCTTTTTCTTTCTGACATGCCTTTTTTCCCCTCCCCTATTCAAAGCCTTCCTGCTCCAAGTATTTCAGGTATACTGATATTACTGAGACATTAGCATTTTTCAAATTCTACAAAAATGTGGCAACCATTTATTTAGGGTGGTTTGGGGTTTTTTTTTTTTTTTTTTTTTTTTTTTTTCTGTACAGAAAAGATGCAGGGTTATTTTGGCCTCCTGAGCTATCAAAAGTTCTCAGCATTTGGTCTGATTTGTTCAAGAAACATAGGAAGACAGATACTCTCACAGAAGGAGTTGTTACCTAAGAGAACTCTTAAAGGCAGGAAATTAGTTCTGTGACATAAGCCCCTGGGAATTCAGTCCTCAAGTATATGCAAAGAGCTCTGAGAGCTGTRCCGGATTGCTGGCTGTTTGCACTATGCTTACATTAATTTCATGCTTCAAAACTCTGTCGTGTGGGGACAAGAAAKGCATTTTCTTTTCCTTCCTTAGTCTATAATTTGGCTTCTAGAAACTGCATAACACAAAAACACAGGATGTAGACAGGGTACAGCTGTGTTCCTAGTGACGTAAAATTCTCAGATGAATGGTGTCCTGCTCACACATAAAGGATTAAGATATTCATCAAATTTAGGATCAGGTGGACATCTGTCCTCCAAGTCAGATTAGCAGGGATCAGTGAGGTTTTATTTGCCCCATCAGTAATTTAGGGCATGATCAGCTTCTTAGGATCACAGTGGAGTTAATTTTACAAATACTTCGCTGGGACATACACCCAGAAGAGTAGCACACCCCTGCTTTTTGCCTAAGACACATTACAGTTGCATCTTTAGACCCTGACTACAATCTTAAATTCCTTTTAAGTGTAAGGCAGCATCTTACGATGTGTTATGATATATGCAGGAGATGAACTAAGGATTCCTCTAAACTAGCAGCTACTGTACGGTCATCCACCAGACAAGAAAAAGGATTCGGTAGCCCCGGTCATGCCTTCAGTCCTACATTCCTACTTAACTCTGCATACAAATAATCATTTGTATGAGTAATACATGAGTAACATGAGTAATACCCACTCTCATTTACATTTTTTTGTCATGTCAGGCAGCACGGGATATTGATAGGCTTCTGAAATGGCAACTCCCAAATGTGATCTGCAAGGCCACACTAAAGCTCTACAGTTGATCTACAAATACATAAAATAATAACATTTACAAGTTTGTCAGTTCTATCTGGTTACATGATGTTCATAAGAATGATGGCTGGCAGTAGCCCACGTAAGTCCAAAGTAGAGGAAACTGTCGTATACATAGTTTCTATCCTGGTATATTAAAAAAGTCCTGCTCCTGAGGCATAACTGCAAGCGCACACCGAAGACAGGCACCTACAAAAGCTCAGTTTTAACCATCCCTCTTCAGTATCCCCTGGCTGCTGGGACACTTTTGTGAGTGTGTTCCATATCTTAGAGCTCAGATGAGCGGTACAGGTATTTCACCCCAAAGGTCTGTGGCTTTACCTTCGGGTAGGTTTCAAATTGCCACAGTTCTTCCATAGAAAGGACCCCATCTCCAATTCGGTCCTTCAGAACTGAAGCTTCCCTCTCTATCTGACTGATAAATCCTTAAACAGAATGGCCAGAACCACAACAGATTCACTGTCAAGAAATCAATGGCATTTTTCAGTAGCTATTAAGATCCTAAATCTACTAATCACCCTGTGCTGTGGACTTTCTAAGCAGTGCTGTTATCTGTAAGCCAGCTGCCATAACTCCTTATGCTCTTGGCTTTTGCTTCATGTTTTAACATGCACAGCAGCTCCTATCAGCTAAGATGTCCACGTTACAGGAGGCAAGAGCAAACSGCATTATGCATTTCCCAACAGGAAAACTTCTCACACATACACACCACGAATGCTAAGCCTATTTACATGTCAACGCTAACTTTATTATTTTAAAGAGGATGTAACAGCATGAACACAGACAGGTTTCCTTTTGGTAGAGGAAAACAAAGACAAGATACACAAGCCAAAGTAAGGGATGATTTCTGAGTACCTATTATGTTTAAGGTACCAACTGTGATTCACAAAAAGTTCAAATACAGCCAAGGAGTGTGAAGACTATGAATCCTTATGGAAGCATTTTTCAACTACAGAACTATTTATTTTTGGACTCAGATTTAGCATTCATGATTGATTTTTAGTCTGTGTATTTTGGTTAATTAAGTTTCTTTCTTCAAGGACCAACTAGGACAACGATTATAACTTTGAAAAGGAAAACTATTAAAACCAACAATTATAATTTGTGTTCACTGTTTAAATGATTTTGATGGTGAAAACCACAGAAAGGTCAAATCCTGAACCAATCAATTTAACTTCCAAACAAAGGAGCTCCTCGCRCTTCTGAAATTACAATACACTTTTAAAAGAAAAAAGGCATCAAAGAAAGATTTTCTTTAGTAGGTCTTAARCTCAACTCCACACTACCCTTGTAAACACTAAAACCCATTGCCATGTTAGGGATGCCTGGCTTCTCCCCTAAACTGGTTTTAGGGGTCTCAGTTTAAACTCACTATAGCCTTTTGCTCTAAGTAGCGAGGCACAGAGAACCAAGCAGCACATAAGTCTCAAAAGCCAAGTGACTTCTAAAAGACAGGAGTGTTTCTTTCACTAGCTGGTAAACATGTCTGCACTATAGAGTCAATCCAGGCTTTCATTCAAAATCCACAAAGATATTCCACTGATCTGAGTCACAAATTATTTCTAAAACCAGGCCAGTTTTTACAAGTTAGACCTTAGTTTCAGCTATCACATAAACTCATAAAGGACTAACATACAGTGATAAGGGAAGGGACTGGAGAAGTTAAAGAAGAGTAATCAAGTGTCCATAGTCTTCCTCTCCTAGTCTTCTGCAACACTTTAGCAGATTAAAAGATCAACTTTCTATATATATGAGATATATTTTTATTGGATAGGTCAGAAGATAAAAGCAACCTTTCCTAACTGCCATCAGCCATCACATCCAGCTGCGAGAATTAAGAAAGATGATTTTAGCAACTATGTTTTCTATAGCTCAGAAAACTGTGACAATGAAGTCAAAGAGGTCAGAGAAAAGAGGATTTCATTAATCGAGATGAGCAAAGATAAGGGCTCAAACAAAAGTTGCAGCTCTCTGGAGCTATGAACGAGAATGAAAAAGCCCTATTCCCAAATGTTAGTGAGCTGGAGACATGCTAAGATTTAGAACCAGACTATATGGCAAGTCCAAGAAAAAGAAAAAGCTGGAGGCGATTTACAGGCTACAAGCTTCAGTGACAAAAGGTTAGCGATATCGGGACAGTTTAGTTATCTGCCTGTTGATGTACAGTTTCTATTTGATGCTCTGAACATATTTTTGTACCTTGATAGCCAATCTGCGTGTATTAGAACTATTTTGTGGTGGAAAATGGACTATGCTGAAGAAGACAAACCTTGGCCATCAGCTCAAACTGCTGCCCCACTGCAATGGCAAAATGGTGATCACCGGCTTTAGCCAGGACTGTTGGTGACCCTCTGCCAGCGCTCTCACTCAAGAGCTGGAACTCACAAAATGTCTCCATAAAAAGGAAAATGATGCAAAATCGATTTAAAAGACACTCAGCATAACAAAGAGCTTAACTGATGCACGAGCAGCACATTCAACAAAGAGAAATGGAGGCAGAACATCCTGACCTCTCTGAAAACACTAGCCAGAACTCACAAGTCCTCATAAATAAGCTGGATTTTAGAGGAATGAAATGGATTCAGATGCACATTATTCTCCAAACAACAGCAATTATCTAGTATATGTACTTTCTACTAGTGATATAGGTCTATTCGTCTTGCACAGCTGAGAGAAAAACAGTCCTTCCCCTTCCCTGCCACCCAACAAGAGAGAGCCGGAGCTGGAGCTTGGATGCGGCCAGAGCCACATTCAATTTACATACCTAGTTGTGCTTCTATAAAAACAAGAGTTTATCTCAGAAATTAGCGGTACGAAAGAAAGGCTGCCAGTGGCTGCTAAACAAAGTACTGATATCACTGCAAGTAGGTAAAATGTGTGCTTATATCTTCATTAACTTGTTTTCTTCCAAATTGCCTACAACAGGTGGCAGAGTCTAGATGTTATGTTTTTGTACCTCGTAACAGCTGGGAACAGGGTGCACGCTSAAATGCTAAAGAGACATTAGTTGTTGCAAGTGTCTCACATGACCAAGAGCAGTTCCAGAATTCAAAATATTTCCTTGTTCTGAAGTTAAATTAGGCCGCTGTGATATTCATTCTGCAATTTAATACTCAAAGCCTTTGATAGACACATAGATAGATGGACAGAGAGTGATGGGATTAGCAACCTGCAACATTTTCCACATTTTGATAGGTTTTAACATGACAGTGGCACAAGAGAACAGGTAAAGTGGCTTTTTAATAAATGCTTTTTACACTGCATGGGGCTGTTCTTCAGCTAGTGTAAGCTGCACAGTTCTGTTGACTTTCAAAGCTCTGGGATGATTTATGCCAGCCGACAGTCTCTGTATGCGCACACAGTATGTGGCTCCATACTGTGCCACACAGTATGTGGCTCCATGTTTCCAGCTTCTTCCACCCCAAAACATTTTACCATGGTCTAACTGGAAACCCAGCTAAAATCTCTGTTGGCCAACTTTTCCAGTAGAACCCAAAGCAGCTGAGCAGCGAGAGAGGAGACCACCTAAAAGAACTGCATTTTCTGAATAAACAGGGGAAACCAGARCAATATGGAGGATATGATGGAAAGAGGAGGAGAATATGATGGAAAAAAATGAACTGAGAAATTTTCATCTAGAGGTCTTCATAGAAATATCTCTTTTTAAGCAGTTTACATATAATATAACCTTTCTCTTAGATATATATTGAAGGATATCCATAAAAATGAACAAGTTCCTTAACAGTATTTAGTTCAAGGAAAATTAATATCTTCAGAAAACAAAGCAAAAATATATGGACTCTCATAAAATACCATTAATATATATGAGAGTAATTCTTTTCTTTATAAAAGCAAGGACACAGAAACTGAAAAACTTTAGGCTTTTTTTTTGTTTGTTTTTTCTTTTCTGTTGCTTTCTATTTATTTTCAATGCACTAAAGCGGCTCCTCATTACTGCAATGAAATTTAATAATTACTTTCAAGAAGATGAGTTAATTTTAATATTAACTCTTATGTAATATGTAATATGGAAATACATATATATAATATGGTTTGTCTTCTAAATTACAAATAAATGTGGGCAATATTCTTAATATCCATTAATGTTAAGCTTTGACAGCTGTTTTCAAAGATTAAGCATCTTAATATTTGATGAGTGATACATTTGTTGTATTTTATATACATAAGATGCATTGTAACTGTATTCTTCACAGAGATTAATGGATGTTTCTATTTTAAAAAATAATTTTGAAGAAAATCATAATTCATATGTTAATTAAATCTACCTTGAATCAGAAATGTTTGGTCACTGTCCAGAAATCAATTTCAAAAAAAAAAAAAAAAAAAAGAAAAAAAACAAGAAGAAAAAAAAAACTTCAAAACTTGTGGATTCAAGTTTTACTTCTACCTCCATTTATTTTCCTACTTCAGCCTAATATTAAAATAAATAGATTAAAAAGAACCCTACAGGCAAAAAGAAATGTAGAAATAAAACGGTGCTTTTGTCCACRTAGCTCACATTGATACCTACATTTATTTCTCTATTAATACAGCTTTTTTATCTTCAAAAAGAGGTTTTCCAACTCTTCTCTTCCAAAAATGAGTAAGAAGTACAGAGTGCCTCTGAAATTTAGTCATTTCAACTGTAGCCCAGTGACAACAAGGCAGAGAATCAGTGGCAAGGGCACCGCACWAGAAAAAGTGCATGGGAGAAAGCGTAGCCCCATAATCTGTGTGAAACTCAACCCGTATAACTTTGAAGCGTGCTCTCCAAAAGCAGGAAAGAGCAAGGGGAGCACTGGAGAACCAGCAGGAGCATCGTTTAGTTATGCCACCATTTCTATTAAAGCACAGACTTGTCAGGGCGCTCTCCCAGGGAGCGCAAGGCCCGACCTCCTGAGCAAGAGCAGCCCCAGAGCTGCAGACTCTCCCACTCTGGCTACCAACGTGGAAGGCAGTCAAGGGGCTTTAAGGAGGGCTCTGGAGCTGTCACAACCTCTTATGCCTCCCAAAATAGGAAAGGTGGCAACTGCTTAGCTTGGAGCCTGTGATGGCCCCAGCAGGCAGCCCACTGCTACTGAGAAGTTTGGTTGGACTTKCAACTGATGACTATTCTCTCCTCAGTTTCACTGTGAGGGGATACCAAAGCTTAGCTCTTCTCATACCACCACCTTGCTTTGGCCTCATTAGGGTCCAGATGTGGCTTCTGATATACTCAAAAATACCCTGTTGTTCAAGCACTTACACTTTTCCGGGGAGAAAGGTCCATGTTCTCCTCATTAGTACAGTGAGTGTTCACAGTCTGGAACAAGCAGTGAACATAACGCAAGTGTGAGGGTGTAATATCATGTGCACATTTGGTTTGCTTAAAAGTAGAAGCAGAATGGTGTTAATGACACATTACATGTTTTGGGTGATAGGTTATTTGTTTTGGTCCCATGTATACATACTGCTACTTTATTTCCAGTACTATCCCATTAATAGGCTACTTAAAGAGCCCAGATACACAAATGTCCTTAAACTTGAGTACTGGCCCTTTTCCAAACTAACTCCTTTCAAGCCCCTTTTTATTGTACTCCCATCATCTCCGCAGCAAAAGAGAACTTCTTGGAAGAGGCCTCCAAAGTTGCCTCTCAATTCACTAATTTGACTCGGCTCTCAAGGATCCTCACTTTTGGTAGCTCTTTTCCAGATTACGTTGGCTGTATTTATCAGATTATTTCAATCATGTATTTATGATAAACTGTTAAAAGACTGATGAAGACTACAGACTCAATCAATAGTCTGCCAGCACCTTTAAACCAGGCTACCATTGGACCAAAGCTCATGGCATCCAGGCACTCACAAAAGCCACATGCCATCACAGGATCGCACCCAGGAACTCTTGCCTGCAAGGAGCTGGCTCTGCTCTCCTTAGGGGCTGCAGGTGCTGCAGCAGAACATTGGTGCTGACTCTGGTCTTGGGTATCACACTTGATTTATGGCCCCATTCCTGTCATACATCCTCTCTATACACTATCAAGAAATGAGTAATTCAGAGCTGCAAGAGTAGAACTTGTAAATAGTTGAGCCTATATGGTTTTCTTAATTAATTTTGGCAGCTAAAGGCTTGTTAGGCCATAAAAAGSGGAAAATGGCTATGCTGAAAAGCTACAGCGCTTAGCAGCTTGCACCTTTCTAAACCCCTGTGCCTCAACTCACCAAACATAAAATGAGGATAAAAATATTTCCTTAACTCACAGGCACCTGAAAATCCAAACTGCAAGGTATCCTACATAGGAGGGAACAGAGTAGTGCATGAAAAAAATAATCTTGGCAAATGTTTTATTATGATAATACAGAACACTTCCATGGCTGCTCATAAATTAAGCACTCACTGAAAATAAGCCTAACAGGTACAAAGGCCAAGAAACCCACAGTTTTGACAGGCCTTATACATTTTTGTCATTTCTCTGCTACTCCAGCTGACCAACCCCCTTAGGGCACTGGCTAATCTTATTTACAGTAACACATGTGCTGCAGGACAGTGGGTGGAATTACAGATTAGAGTATCAGCTTCTGAATTTTATATTGCTAATGAGTTTAAACCTGCACTTTATTGTTAGGCTATTCTAAGGTAGGCTATTCCATGTTTAATTTCTGAATCACTGCATGCATGATCTTTTAAAACTGCCAGGTAACTTTGTTCACTTGTGGAACTGAAATATAACCTTTAATTTTACAGCCTATACTTTAGAAAATTATGTGTTTGAGCTGCTGAGATTTTTGGAAGGTGGGAGTAGTATACTAACCACATAAGAAAGAGAAAGCCATGAGAGAAATCTCTCTGCTGTGAATAATGAGTCAAGAATATAGTTATGGAAAGCACATATCCCCCTCTTTCATCAGTGTTCAGACTCTTTCCTAAAGCTATTCTCATCTTATGTAGCCACTGGTGAAATGCATGATGTGACCTCAGATCTAGCATAAACAAATAAAATGTAAATGTCAGCGTGGTTGCACCTACCTCTCCTAGAGCTCATTTTGCCACAGGATTAGACTGAATGTAAATAATAGGAAAAATACAGCACTTTGAAAGAAACATGTCAAGTTACATTAAGTAGAACTCCCCATTTTATCTAACAAACCATGATCTAAGGAAGATACTCTGGCTTTTTGCCAAGCAACTGGGCAACGGACACTGGAAACCAGTAAGTATTTGCATTTCGTGACACTTCAACGTTTTGGGATTAATTCACAGCCCACTCTTTGCAGCCCAGCGCCACAGCCGCAGCCCACTGCTGCGTTCCCTCTGCCTGTCCCTTTGGTGTCTGCTGAACCTCGCTAAACAGAGCATCCCCAGAAGCAAGTCTCCATGGGAGCAAGGTCACATAGACAAGCAGATACAGGATGGCTGCCAGCCTCCTACGCACTAGGGATACTTTATACAGGCTGTGTAAGCATGTCTAGAGACACTCTCCCCCTCCCCAAACACTCCACCCTGGAACAGCTGAACGAACAGGCCTCAACTCTGCTGTAACTTGTCCTGCACGTTCGGTTTTGCAGCCTCCGCTCGACTCCAACGTTTAGTTCTGACTGAACCTGCCCCAGTCTGTTTGCTTCCCTAGGCAGAACAAGGAAGGAATACAAGAGGCAAATGCTGAATAATGCTCATCAGCACTTTCTAAAACCTCAAAGGTGACCTTGAAAAAGCAGGACAAGTCTACACAACTACATACATTATTACATGAATTTAATCCTTACATCTTTAGGAACAACATTTTTAAGAGCCAATATTTAGAGTATGTGATGGTGCTTTCTGAGTTGTTTCAACTCACAGAAAGTAGTGTCCTTTCTACTATCACTCCTCCAGAGTTAGCTTAAGATCTCCTTTAACAATTTAGGCTAAATTACAAAAGTGCATATAGATCTTCTAGGTTTGGGTTTCAACCRCTCAAGATTTCAGTTTGAGATTCTTGAAATACTATTTAGGCTGTTTCTACATTTCTTCACAGTATCCTTGCTGAGGAATTTGTATGTATAGTTTTCTAAAAAAGTGCTCTTGCTCAACTGCTATATACTGAACACAATTCTGTGCATAAATACAGTTTGGGGGGAAAGCGTGGTTACAGATGTCCATGGATAGAGATGCCCAGAGAAGGGCACACACTCATTGTGGCCCAAGTGCACCTCAGCATCTGAGAGGCTCACAGCTCCATGGTGGTCTATGGAGAGGGGCTTCTGCAGCTTCAGATGGAGCACCTAAAGTTGTGGTAATTTCCAAAGCAATTGTGTTATAAATTATTTAATAAATAGCAATAATGTTTATATTTAAATATTGAATACTTCATAGGACAGGAGATCCATCTGTTCAGTGTAACGCTTTGAAATTTCTCATGACATTACCAGGAACAATTTCTCAGCACGTGTAAAATAAGATTAGAGCTTTTTCATTACAATATGCATATTGAAGCCTATGACAGTTATCAGACAACACACTACAGGAAAGTGACATCTCTGACACTGGTAATACTGAGCCCTTAATATCAACAGAACAGTATCTTTCTTATTTGATACTGTTTTAAAGGCAAGAGTATGACAATTATGAAAGGAGATAAGCACAGTGCAAAAAGGCATACCAAAAAGCACCGAAGGGAGACTGAAGCTTTTAAGGATCATGAGGCCAAGGAGCTGCTGGCGCTAGGGCTGAGCCTGCCCTTCCCAGTTGTGTGTTCTCAGTGTGGTGCAGCACTAGACGATACAGCAAAAGTGAACACAAACCAACWGTAAGTTGCAATAAAATAAGCAGTGAGATCAAATCAAAGCACAAAAGCAGCCATTTTATCCCATTCTACTAAATACAGGATTGTTAAGAGCTGCTATGATTGCCTTAGGCCAAGTTTCACCTACTGCCTGCCTTGGGATCACGTATGGTGCTAACACTGTACAAAGTACAAGCTCTCTAGGCAAGTCTCAGACACTTGCCAGAGACATGGCAGTCAGTTCCAGTAAGCTGCAACACAATAGACATAATTACATTTCTTCCTACACTATCCTGCAACTCTGTTACATTCTGGTTTAAACTTTTGACTCAATCAGTTTTAATGCTGGTTGTTCATTTTATAATCCTGTTATATGTTTCACTTTCATTACTTATTCTCCTTTGCAATCATCATAGGATAGGGACTAATTATTTTAATAGCTATCATTACAACATGCTGGTGCATTTCTTTTCTTTTTTAAATAGAGTTATGTTTATACCACCTCTTTCTCTCTCTCTCTCTTCTCGCTAAACCAGAAGAGAAATGGCAAGCTCCATTATAGGTTATAGAAATAAACAGTGCTTTTAGCAAACTTTTCAACAACAAATCAGGGAAATGGAAATGAGAATGATCAAAGAGTTGGAAAGACTCATGTCCAAGGAATTAAAAAGGGTATTAAATCCTGCAGCATCACTGCATCTAACTGTGCTTCAGTAAAAAGGTTAAATTACCAAGAGCCTGAAAGTAGAACCACTCTGTAAAGAATATTCTCAAAATATACAAGTCTGAGGACATATGGGCACAACTTAAAACAGCAACAAATGTTGAAGCCAATATAATGCAACTTCTGTGTGTAGGCATACATACCTGTATATGTAATCATCTCCATTTCTCATTTTAAAGGTGAGAAATCTTGATGAGCAAACAGATTTCTTCCCTACGCAAGTTTTTATTGCTAGCACAACCCCAGTTAAAAATAGTCCTGTTTGTGAATGACTTCTGAAGCCCTCTGGGGAATGGAAGAAGGAAGAATGTATTGAGAAGGGGAAAGAAGTTAATTTAGAAAATATCAAGAAACAAAGTGAAAACAGAAGGTCCAGGTACTTAAACAGTAGGGGTGTTTGCATTGTTGGCTGAACTTGCAGTCCTACGTTGTGAATCCATTTGTTCATGCATGTGCCTACACCTGTGACATGTTTTATTCATTAAATAGGTGCTGCAGAACACAGAGGTTCCTCTCTCCAATAAGTATATCTCTACACTGAAAAAAAACAAAATAGAACAAAAAAGAAAGAACTCAGGTTGTCAGGGGCCTCTGAAAGTCTCTAGTCAATACAGTACTCAAAGCTGGGCTCCCTTTAAACTTAGAGGAAGCTGCACAAGGCCTCTGTCAGAAAATCTTCAGTATTTCCAAGGACAGCAGTTTCACAGCCTCTTGGACAACCTCATCCAGGGCTTAGCCACTCTCACCGATAAACTAAGTTGCCTAATATSCACTCAGAAGTGCCGCACTGCAACTGATGAGCATTGGCTCCTGCCCTTTTGCTGGGCAGCTCTGAGTAAAGTCTGGCTCTGTCTTCCACATGACCCCCTCAGGGTAGCTGCAAACAACAGCTAGATCACACTGAGTCATCTTTGAGGCCCCACGAGACAGAAGCAGGCGGACAGCAATGCACACAAAGCCTCCCAGCTGTGGAGCAGAGGGGAACTTGCCCTCCACATGAGCACTCTTGCTCAGGACATGCATGGCCATCACCATTGGCTTGCRCTCACCCTCGCCTTCCTTCCCTAGCGGGACCTAGGACCTCCTTCCTCTGCAGAGGGCCGGTGAGCTCCAGTCTACACCCTGACTTTCCCGAGGTTCCTGGCAGGCCACCCCCCCAGCCTGCCAAGGCCCCTCTGGAAAGAGGTCTTGATGCAAGGGGCCTGAGTGAAGTTCCTTCCCTCATCTACAGAGCCAGTTACTTCATATACAGAGCTCAGAAGGCTACTGGGTTCATCAGGCATGATTTGCCTTTTGAAATCTGACACTACCGTTCCCAGTCTTCTTTTTATCCTTCATGTGTCTGGAAATGACCTCTGAGAAAATCTGCTCCATAATACCCAGGCAATGACATGAGGCTGGCCAGTSTGTAGTTCCCCAGATGTTCCTTTATGTCTTTTCTTTCAAGCCAAGCACATCATTTTTCTTTTTTTCTAGTCAACAGGAACATTTCCTGATCAACCATGACCTCTCAGAGATGGCAGAGATTTGCCAACTCCCTCAGCACTCTTGGATGCAGCCTGATGCAATGGATTTTGTACATCAAGTTTATTTAGCAGTCCCTAATTTGGTCTTCCTCTGCCACAGACAGAACCTTTCTTCCCAAAACTCTCTTGCTGGCACAGGAACCTGGGAGGCCTCTGCATACCTCGCTGCTCTAAATACACACACAAACACAGACACCACCCTGAGAAATAGCTATTTATATAAAACTACTTGCTTGCCTGYGGTTGCAAACCAGACAGTTAAATACAGCAGGAAACATAATTAAAACTGCTTGTTGTACATGGGGGGACTCCATCAGCATGAAGGTAATAGACTGAAAGAGCACTGTTCAGCTGAGAGCAGAAAGGGAGAGGCCCACGACCCACCTACCAATAAATGCGGCACCACACTCAGAAGGAGCTGCGTGGACAGGGACTGCTTGTAAAGAGCTCAGTGAACACCCAGGGCATGGCACACCAGAAGAAGGAAACCAGATTTGGACACCGGCCACTTCCAATTTCAGCCTGAACTCTGTGTCTTTTTCTTGTTTTCCAAGCTCGGTTACACTGTGTGTGTGCTGTGTTTGAGCCATGTTGACACTCTGCCTTGACGCAGCTGGCACCCCAGCTCAGTTACTGGAAGCCCAACTTGAAAACACTTGAAAGGAAAGCCCAAGGGCAGATGATATGTTTGGCRCTCAACCTGCTGGATGTTGGCTGACCCAGTATAGCTTCATCCCAGTGGAGTTCCTTTATTTTGTATCTCTTCACAGAAAACCATGGAGACTTCCAAATATCCTGTGTACTAATTTGATTTTCCAGAACATTGATATGGTAATTTCAAACACCGATTTCTAATATGCAATAGAAATTTTGTATTCCGAAAATGCTTTTTTTTTTTTTTTTTCCTTCTCTAATTTAGCTCACCTATTTTCAACCTCAATCTCCCTTTAATGTTCTTCTGTAGCGACGTCCAGACCGGYACTATTACAGCTTGGTGACTCTGATCCTATCACTAACCAGTGAGACTATCAGCATTCAGACRTTAATTATTTTTGTTACACTTCGGGCACAGCCCATGTGGAGTAAGGCCCACTCTGCTGCATGCACAGACGAAAAGAGCCTTCCTGCTTGTGTGGCTCAAYAGAAAAGCAAATGATGCCCACTTAGCACACGAGCGAGTGCTCTACAGCAGCCGCGGCCTCCAGCAGTGCCTGTGCAAACAACAGTGGCGGCAGGCAGACATCTCATGCTGGCATCAGTCAGCGAGCCTAGCCCAGTGCCATCACTTGTGTGCAGCAGCTTCTCTTTGAACAGGACCTGCGAAGAGAAGTGCTGCTTAGCACCACTAAAGGGAGCGGACTCCCCTGGGCCCAACAGCGAGCACAGACGGTCACTGACATCCCGCAGTACCAGGATRCTGAGCGTACCAGCAAAGACACTTCCAAGGAAAACTCTCCCTGTTTCAGCCCCACAGCACCTCTTCAGATGCTGACGTGCACTAATGCCACATGCCTGAAGCTTGGTGTCGGTTCACAGCATTAACAAAGCCACTAAGAGTTTTAATTTTGGAAAAAGTTTTGAGGGCTTGAAATCTGGTCAACTTCTAATTAGATAAATCTAATGTCAGGAAGAATTTAAAAAGCTTCTTTCTCTCTCAGTGTTCACTTCGCCTGCACACCATCATGCAGGCCAGTTTCATCTTTATTTAAATACTAATAAAGAGAGACAGCTCCACATTATGAAAATTTCCTTCTCCTTCATGCATAGTCAACATTTTCACTTATTCATAACCAACTTGAATGCAAACAGAAGAACCTGGCTACAATCATTTTTCATTAAGAGTTGAGTGAGCACTTTTTCCCCCCTTAATACTAAGTTTGGGCAGGATTTAAAAGATATACAAATAAGGAAAGATGAAAGTCTTGTCACTACTGCACATTCCATAAAATCACCAGCTACGCACCAGGAAAAGACCTGCTCCTTGTACGGAAACTCCATTATATTCCCRTTAAGGTTTGGTCATTTGCTCCCGCTTCCCTTGCACGCTGGCAGCAGTTCCCCATGACCAGTGCACGAGGCTTCATGAGGTCACTTTTACCTGAGAAGTGCTTTCATATGCAGTAGAAAGGACTGCAGGTGTAACCTAGCTGCTCAGTACTGGCYTCTCCTTGCTCCCCGCTTCCTACTCCTTTCATTTAACTTAAGGAAAACAATAAGAGTGACTTTTTGCTCAACTTCTCCCCCTCGCTTTCAGATTTGATGGAAATAAGATAAAAACCGTTTGTCAGGTCTGTCACTGAATTCCAGTTTATTTATTATGAAATAACATGGTTTTCCCAAGAGAGCTAGCTATCCAGCTTCTCCTGTCATCATCAGCTGCTAAAAGGGAAGGAAGATTACCTACTTTTGGCCAATAAATCCTTTTGTGCCAATAAAAGTGCAAATTTATGTGCAAAAGGATGATTTTTCTTGTATATTATTCAGGAGAATAATTTATAAATGACCTAGTGACTGGTTTATTTTCCCCCTTCAGCAACCCTCTGCCCTGCTATCGGCACTGCTGAGACTTTCTGGAAGAGACAGTAAAGAATCCTGACAAGCCCTTGGACAGCTTTCCTTTTCCTTCCCCCTGCATCTCGCCTCTTCCCTGTCAAAAAAATCTCATGCCCTTGGCTATATTTCACATTCTGCTTTTTTCCCCTTATCTGCCCCCTCTTTTTTATTGCCTTTCTCCACAGGAGTCGGGGGGCCGTGTCCCTCCCTGTCTCCCACGCTCCCTTTCTCACCGCGAGTGCCATTACTCTGGGGACATCAAGAACATTTCCAGATGTAAACAAAAACATAAATCTCTTCTCAGCGCCTACCCTCCTCTCAGCTGAAGCCTTCCCCCCTATTTCAAAAGTGCCTTCATGTGTTTACCCACATGCAGAGAACCAAAGAGGGAAAAAAAGCCAAGTCAGAAATGAAGAAATCCTACGTGCGCTTTAGCTTAGTCGCTAAGAGCACCACGAGCTTATTGAAGCTGCAACTAGACCCCGTCGCTGTGCACAAGGCAGTGAGTGGTGGTTGCACCTGCATTACCTCCTGCGCCGCAACCGCTCACATCACCCAGCCCTAATCATTCCTCTGCACAAGCGTCTGGAGTGCCCTTTAATCACATCATGCTATGAGACTTCTCGAGATCGCAGAGAAATCACCAACTCCTAGCTCAGTACTTATTTTCTCAAGCCAGTAAAATTTTTCAAAGTTCTTCACTTGAGAAAAAAATACTAAGTGACAAGGCAGCTGYGAGAATGAAGGCATCTGTATCTGCTTTGTAAATTGGAAACAGGGGGTTCAACTGGATACCAGAAAAATGGGCATGATGAAAGAATTTAGACATCATACAGCAGTCATGAATGCTCAGCCCCAGTTAGTGCACATGCTGTACTTGGCTTGCTTCAGTGCCTGGACCAGGGCAGGCAGAAAACCAGGCAAGCGCTAACCACTAAAACTGTAAGCAACTGGTGGCATACATACTTTTGGGAAGTATTTTGCAACATGAACACATTTATTCTTACATCTCCTCTTCTGCAACTGGGCTGAGAAGAGTTCATCTATACACAGGAAGACAAATCACTATGATAACATAATTCACATAATAATATAAGCAAAGAATAAATATCTATATAGCCTGCTCTTGGGTTCATGCCTGATGCTCATGTTGACCTTTTGCCCTTCCCATCTTGTAAGTTATTGAAATACAATATTTGGGAAACCCTAGCTTCAGGGAGGAACTGTGCTCTTTATTTCATATTTGTTTTACAAGATGAAACACCAGTAAGGGAGTTTCCAGCTACTCAGTACAATTGGTTGCTTTTRTGTGTGTGTTGGGGGGGCTGTTTTTCGCTTGGCTGGCTGTTGAACACGCACGCATGTGCCCACACGTGCTCACAGTTGTTTTGTTTCAGGAACATTACATTTGAGCACCGGTTGGCACGGAAACCAGTTTCTAATGTGTTGCCTGTCAATTCAGACACAGAGACAACACAGACACACATGTAGACTCTGCAGCCTACAAGGACACATTGCAAGAAAATCTAATCTTCCAAGGCTGATACTTGCAAAACTGCTACTCGTGCTGTTTTGATCTGCCCTTCATTGGTTGGAGAAGCATCACACATGACCTGGCTCCCACCTTAATGCTCCTGGCAAGACCAGGAAATATATTTAATTAAATGGAAAAATGATAATTTCTCAAGGCTAACTTATATCACTGTGTCAAACATTTTTTTTAAAAGGTTGACCATATCCTTTTCCTCCAAAGTCTCTCGTGGCTAATAATGTTAAGAGAAATAGTATTTAGTGAACATCATCATCTTTCAGTATTTTTTATATCTTACTGGGAAGCTTATTCCTGTGAAAGAAACTTTCTTGGGTCTTGTAGAACAAATAGATCACATTCAGCCTACTGATAGGTAAATAATTTAGTTCATCAACACTAGCAAATTTCTGTAAGGCAGAGTACTATTTATCTTCAAGATACAAACAGTGAAACTAATGCCCCAAGTAATTGAGTCTTGCAAGAAAACAAGGAGCAGAACTCAGACCTCAAAGACAGCAGCTCTGTATCTGAATCCTGAAACACACCATGGCCAGACAGCCTACACGCTCCATATTCCTGGTGCCAGAAAACGCTGGAAGTCGGTTGCCCAGCTGCATACCTTGCCCTCCAGGCTCTGCTGTTGAAAAGTCCCACGGGAGGGTGTTTCCTGCTCGACACCACCCTAGGAGCAGGTATTTTGCTCTTGCTCCTGGGTGTTTCCCTGGCATCCCTTGAATTAGACCATCCAACACACAACATCCATCTGGTTTGCTTTCGGAACTCGCATTATGCATATATGTACTTAAGTTATTCCCTGCCCCTCTCCCAAGTGCTTTAATCCTGCACTAAGCCATGGGCCTTTTTTGCCAAACGCGCAGAGCCCAGAGCTGTGGGGGACCAGCCTTTATTCAGTGTTCTGCTCCRCAGCACATCAAAGGTAGGAGCTCCCCACAAAAACAAGGCACTCAAGCATGCTGATGGCACCGTTCTGCTTCCCACTGCTTGCTCCTTTTCACCTGCAGCAAATCTACCTGGAGCCTGCCAGGTTACAGATGCTGTTSAAGCTTCTCCAGTTTTATGAAGACTACATTTTTCTCTACAAATGCTCATCCACATCCACCTTACCCACAGGCCTGGTCAAATTGGTTGCCTGTGGCAGTAGTGAGGAGAAACTAAACAGATGAAGATACAACCTCTAAGCAGAGTTTCTGTGAGCTGGCCCTCCGGACCCCTTCAAAAACAGAGGAACCTGTTAGAGAAGATCTCTGCTCAGTCCCCACCTAGGATGCCCTGCTCTGCCCTGCTGTACTAGTCGCTGTTCTCATTTTCATGTTCCACAGTGCCTTTCATCACCCTTAATGTAGTCTAATTGGCTTTACCCTCAGTTCCACTGGCAGGCAGCTGACAACCACAAATATGTTTTTTTCCTAAAGCACACATCTTCACATTTTGCTGGGAAACCTCTATTACATTTTTAAAAATACCTGTTTCTATTTTTAGAGACAGAGCCAAGAGAGCAGCACTTTCAGTAACATCAGCACGTGATGGAGTTCACAGCTGTTTTCCAAAACAGGCACATTTGCTCGGAGTGCATTTCCCCGAGCATGATCACCATTATTGGAAGGGATGGGCCGAGGTGCCTCTGAAGTAATTGGGTTGTGCAGGAGATTAAAAATGTTCCCTGGGGAACAGAGAGGTCGCTTGCTAGTTACACTACTGTTCAGAAGCAAGATCCCTCTCGCTACTTCATACTGCCAACATGGACCCCTGCTTGAAGGGGCAGCCGAGGGCAGGTTCCCTCCTGGGAATATCAGGAACATGACAGGCATGTTCCGAACTGCAAAAACATCTATGGAAGTGACGGCCACTCTCGTTGGCCACCGGGTAACAACGAGAAGGAAGCATTATTTGATTGCTACCTGAACTGTGGCAGCGGTGGCTTTAACTTGTAGTTTTTTATTTCATCAGGTTCAAACAGAACTGAAAAACCTCACAATTATCAACTGCAGAACCATGTTTATTTAGAGATATTTTAAGTCAGTTATATTTCCAATAAACTTCTTCAGCTGTTTATCTCCTTGAATTCACAGAATTTTAGATGTTCCTGAAAACCTGTAATCCAGCTTTAGAAGCCTGCAATGGTTTGAAAAATGAGGTTCCTAGGTTCATTTGTCACAACACCAGAGACAACCAGGCCCATTAAAATCATGCCTTTTCACATCAAAGACACTGTCAAAGACTAGAATGCATCCAGTGAGATGCTGAAACATTGCAAACAAAATCAAAGTGTGCTGTGCTCTGACTACCATTGCAAAAACAAAATGCTGCTTTCAGAAAGCAACGACACTAGTAGGAGAGAAGCTATATTTGAGAGATGGACATATCTGAGAAAACTTTCAAAAGAGGTAGGAAAACAAAGTAATGGAACAGGTTGCCTAAACTGATCCGCAAGGCCAACACCATTACACAGTACCACATGCAATGACATCTCCCCAGTAAGCAGCATGGTCTTTTTGCTATTTAAGATATCCTGTGTGGAGCTGCTGAACCTATTCTGTCTTGTGCAAGGGTACGAGATATTGGGTACAACTGGGAAAAGCTGTGACCACTGGATCTGGAACCAGATCTGTGGTCCCAGTGCCCTGGCCCTGCAGGCACAAGAGCAGCAGGGAGCTGTTGCTTCTGTAGCTTTGGGTTAGACACCTCGACTGYCACCAGAATACTCTGCTGTAGCACTTTTCTCAGCCTCAGACTGAAGAGCTGATTTTAACTGCTCTCATTCCAAAAATCCATCACTGGCAGATGTTCTCCCTTCCAGAAACACAGTTTAAATGCTTTCAGACACAGATTAACATGACATGGCTAAGAAGTGTAGAGTACCTTGTGCACTACAGTGCTATATTAATAATAAATATTAATTTACATCCCCACAGTAGGGAAAACTCTAACACATCAAGCAGCACTGAAGCATTTGAGTGTGAAACCACCTGAAACTCTTCATGACAATGAGGTTCCCTAGGGGCTTGTCCGATTTAGAATAAAGTTACGGATTTGGAATAGAAAGTAACCTTTTTATTCGCCTCAGCTTTAAGCTCCACTGCAGGCTGCCTRGCCTGTGTGCTCAGCAAATGAAAGCTGAAGCCTGGTGTATTTGCTCATCTCCTGCAAGAGAAGGCTCTGCCCAAGAAACACCTCTTACAGCTCTTCTCAGTGGCCATTTGATTCYCAAGTGCAACCAGAGACTTAAGGATGGGGTTAAAGACAGACTAGGAAAGCTTGTAAATCTATTTTAAAATGGTATTTTTCAGAAAAAAAACAAGGGATGTGACAAGAAAACACCAGTCTCATGGGGAGAACCAAGTTTTACCCTAAACTTTGAGAGGAACAGTTTTTTAAACCCTTTTGTGGGAATTTGCATGCCTTTTTCTGTCCAATTTAATAAAACTGATCTCAGAGAACTAATTTCTGCTAGGTAAATAGCAACTGGGACATCAATTTCCTGTCAGCAGCTGCAGTTCCAACAGTTTCACTCTTTCATTCAAATGTATGAATGCTTTACTTAAATTGCACATTTCTCATTTGCTGTACCTTGAAAGTACGTCCCGTCACTCACAGGCTCTGAAAAGGGTTAGGCTGCACGATGGTTTGCATAAAGCAGCACAAGAGAGGGTCATTCAAGCAGTTAAGAGGAGACATCAGAACACACACAGCTTGAGCTTGGGGGAATTGAGAAAAGCCTCTGCCAACAGTTCTGCGTAGGAAATGAGGTCTCCGAGAGCCCCAGCTCTGAATGAGCTCACCAAATCCATCTGATTTTTCTCAAAGGTTAAAGGCTAAGTGCCTGTGTTATAAGGTAAATTACCCAGGTAATTTAAATAAGGTAAAAACACCAGACTCAAACGGCTTAAAAATGTTAAAAGATATCTTACAGAAAAAGCCCAATTTGGAGAAAATCTGAAATACTGCCGTGAATTTAATGTAAATTACCAGAAAATTCTACCTAGCTGGCCACTCCCTGTCAGAAAGCTTGCTTTTCGTCTCTGGCTGCCCAATTAAACTGATAGGAAGAAATTTGGAAGTCGTTTACTTAACCTAGCTAGGGTTCCTCATCTGAAATTCCAGCAGTGCCATTTCTGCTCCCCTCCAGTGTAGCAGCAGCAGGATTTACGTGTATTCCAGCCTTCAGGCACTCCAGGGATTCCAGGTTGCTCCAAGCACTGTGCTGATATTTCACAGCCAGCACTAAGGGAAGTCCGAGACACCAGGAATAAATTATGAGAAAAAAAAAAAGACTGTTGGATAAAACCAAGACCTTTCAATAATTCCCAACTAAGTAATTTTTTCATTATAAAATGCCGATTTGTTGAAATTTTGTCTTTTTTAAACCAGCTTTCAATTTTAAAAATATAGGCGATTCCACTACAAAAAGCTCCATTTACAAAGGGACCTACTTAAAAGAAGGTCAAACTTCAATTTTCATTTCTGTGGTGTTAAAATGAAACTCCTATTTTCTCCACCAAGACATTGTTTTTGGAAGACATTGCACAAGAAACAGCAGCAAAATCTCTCCTGCTTCTATATTGCTTTGAGACAAGACAGATTAAAAAGACATGAAACATCCCACAAAATGGAAATCCCACTTCTTGCATTTTCAGCCAGTAATTAAAAACACTAATTACTTGCCAGCCATGGTTCTTCTTTAAGATGTATTATTTATATGTGTACTCACACTGTGGATGCACCAAGATACACACATTGAAAAAGCTGGGAGATTTTTCTCTTTAGCATAGTAGTTTGTGTGAAGCCCTGTTCCCTCAAGCACGGAGTTCAGGATCCTAAGAAAGGGACTAGCAGGTGAGAAGTGAATATAGACACCAGACCGCAACATAACAAGAATGCCTTTCTCCTTCACTTGCTTGTCTGCCTGTGCATTTCTACTGCATCTGATTTCAGGCAGTAACCCAGTGTTCACCTAGAGGATGACGGAGTCCCTAGGAGGAATTTGGCCTCCCAGAGGATGCGTCACTGAGCCTAGTAAAGGCGCAAGCAGAGCTCASGGGGCAGCTACTGCAAAGGTGCCATGAGTGACGCTTAGGGCCTGGCTGAGCAAGGAGCACGTTCCCCGCCCAGCTCTCTCATCACGCCTTTCTGCACAGCCAGGCAGCCCGGGAGAAACTCTCCACACTGGAACAGATGGTTCCTTAACCAGCTGGCAGCAGCCTCAAAAGCACAAGGAGTGCTCCTGAAGCCCCTCGCACGGCCAGCGGGAAGCAAAGCACATCTCATGTTGCAAGTGCGCAAAGCAGGCATAGCTGCACAAGTGCAGCGCAGCAAATAAACAAAAACCAGCTCTGGCACTATGTTTAATAAGAATTTAGAATGCTTTCTAAGTCTGATTTTGTCCTTAAAAAAAGACCTAAGATATCATGCCATTAGTGCCTTCATTTTCCTAGCTAAGAGCTATGCAGAAAGCTGCCTACGTGAACAAGAGACAAATGTTTCTGGGAGCTCAAAGGTTCTTCCTGCTAATGATGTAACCAGATATTTGTGCAGAAGCAGCTGGGCACTTTTTTTTCAAAAAAAAGTGTTCAAAATCTCGTCACTAGTAAGTATGCATACATTTAAAAAAATACATTTGGAGATGTTGGGCAAAAATAGTTGCCAATTATTCACCAGACTAATAGAAAAAGCATTTTTCACCCCAAATGCAACTAACAATTCAGAACTGTCATGGATAAACAAGAGTAATCTGTAAGCCATACTCAAAGCCAATGTCTGGAGGATTGTTGCAGCTAACCAGAAGATCTGATCAGCCTGAAAGAACTGAGTTCTACTTGATAAAAGCCAGATGTTTCTATTGTCCTTCCCATATGGAGAGGTTAATTTTTTATGTGCCAAAGACTGCGAGGGTGACTGAGCACTGGAACAGGTTGCACAGAGAGGCTGGAGGCTGTTCATCCTTGCAGATATTCAAAAGCCATTTGGGCACAACCCTGTGCAAGGTGCCCTAGGCTTGCGCAGTGGGGCTGGACTAGGTGATCTCCAGAGATCCCACCCAAGCCCAGCCATCCTGTGAGCTCAATGGGAAGGGCATTGGGAAAAGGTCAAATTTCTTTTTTCTTCCTGAATAATGATCTGCAATGGCAGACAGTGGTTGCATAAACAGTTCAGTGGCACTAATGGCATTAATCTCCCTGGGAGGAAATCCTGGAAATATTGCAATAATTGTGCTCATTAGAAAATGAAAAAAAATCTATCATAAGAATTACAATGTCGGTAGCCAACGGGAAAAGCAGAAGGAAGATGCTAATGCTTATCAAGCTTGGAGCAATGGCCATTTTTTTCCAGCTAGACTATGCATTTGTAACATCATGTTGCAAGACAGAGTAAAGGATCTGGCTTCAGTAAAAGCAATTTTGGCAACAGCAATTCGGGTACAGGTGCCCAAGCACTTATACAACTCTACTGGAAAATCAAATTAATCCGTTCAACAGCCAAAATGAAAAACACTGAAAAACTCTTTACCCCCCTYCCGCCCCCCCCAATAACAGTCTCCATTTGTATGTAAGGAAGAAGAGCTGACTGCATAGATATATGGGGAAGGAACCGGACAGTTTTTCATTTTCCAAAATCCCTAGTTGAGAAGTATGACCATGGGGTTGGAAAGCACGGAAAAATTTGTAAGAGACTGGACTGAACCACTCTAACAGAGAAAAATTATGAGCATGGATATGAAGACAGATAAGTTCTAGTGGGTATCACAAGCCTAGGTAAAGCTCTTGTAACGCTAATATTAGATATCTGTATAAACATATTTTGCCTCTGTCATGYCAAAATCATAAAACAAAAAATCTGTACTATCAACAAGACATTCTTGTTCTCTAAAAGACATGTCACTATTGGCATAAAAGTTGCTAACTCTGGATGATATGTTACCTATTATTCAAGCTATTGAGCAAAAAGAAAGAATGGAGGGAAAAAATAGCCATATAGTTCTGAATGAATCATATAGTCCATCCTGGCACAGAGAAAGCCAATTGTGATTATCAGTTAGGGCTCCATGAGTCTCAGATTTCAACTAGAGCTCCTCCAAGTCGTCTGGACTGATTTGGAGACAGAGGTGCTTGCCTCTAGTTCAACAGAGTTAGCTGCATTAGCATCTCCTCAGAATTAAGAATAACCCATAAAACAATAATGCCTCTTTCTAAATCATGACACACGCCGCTGGCAACAACAAAAGTGTGGATCAAAACCTAGGTGCCATAAATAAAATTAAAAACCAAAAGTAGCTTAAATATACACTCAAAAAAACTGAGAAAACCAACTCGCTCTTCTGGATACTTAGGCATTTTCACTTACCACATTATTAAGTTAACAAGTCAAACCACTGATTGCTACAAACAACATTTATTTCTCAGACGCAGCACTATGCATCGGAAAGCATCTGGACAGCAGATCCAGAGTAAGCTAGAAGCAAACCTCCTTTTCCCACAGCTCCTAGAACAAAGGCCCCTTTCCTCAACCATCTTGTTCCAAAATGKCATCATCTAGTGGAAAATTCTCTCTTTTATTACTCTATTTTTTTTTTTTTCTCTCTCTTATAAGGTTCCACTTTGAAGTGATGTCTACCAGGGACTCTGGTCCACAGAGGAAACAGCACCTGCCTTGCACAAGAGCCCCTCACACTCCAGTGTTAGGCCACTTACAGAACCACTTCTGCATTYTTTCCTTCAGCTATAACATTGCTTTCCACATCATCCAGTAATGTAGCTGCCCAGCACAAAAGTTTTTCTATAGTCCTACTCCTAATGCWCATGAAAAGCCGCTCTTCTCTGCGATCAAAGCCATAATCTTCAGCTCTAAATATATCCAGAGAGAGCTCTATAATCTCTCACCAGCACCCCAAGTTCAGGATGTCAGGTCTCACTGAACCGTGAAGGCAGCTTAAGAACAAACTGGATTCTCAGAACAAATCATGATCATCAGCAAGAATCTTACATTTCCAATCAAGTATGATCGCCTCCATTTGTTCGCGCTGAAAATCCCCAAAAGTACATGATTATTTTTTGTCTACAAGTCCTATCCTATTGCTTTAGTCACATTAAAAAACCCTTCATGTGAAAGTTCAGGCATAATAATAGGAAAAGTGAGGCCAGCCAGTCTATTTCTCCAATTACCGGGTCAAATTACCTTCTTTCTTCAATTTCCTCAGTGGTTATGGTAGAGAACATCACTTCTACAATTGTGGTGTGCAATACAGTGGGAACTGGGTGAGGAAAAGCATATATTCCCAGGAGGCATTTTTAAGTTCATTTATAAAACAATGAGGTTGTAAATGAATTAGTCAGAAAAATCTTAAGTTCAGTGTATATGATTTTGCTATCCCCTTTGGTAAAATAGGGCCCCATAATAGTTGAATAATCATCAGCTTGTACAGGTCACATATGAAGTTTTAGAGTCTCCAAAGAGGCTCTTTTCTACTTGCCAGCTAATCATTTAGGACAACTTTCACATTCTCATCAGGCTTTTAAAATTAATTCTAGACATATAGTCCTGCCTAAACCAATTAAAAAAAAATCACTAGCACCTCCTATCTTAAATCATTTGTTCAATAGGAAATGCTTTTCATCACACACAAAAACCATCCACTAATGATCTCATCTGAGAAAAAAATGCTACAGGAGAATCCCAGACAAGGTTGGTCAGTCAGTCAGTCAAGTCAGACGGTCCATCTCTCTCCTTTTCATGAGACAGAGTTTAACGAGCAAACATTTTCCAGCAACTGATGGTGAAAGGGATCGTTTTTTATTTATTCTGCACTAATGGCAAATGTCAGCAAACTGTATCCTTGGGACTAACCAGTGGGCTTTTATCACTAGGGCATCAGTAGGATGTTGGTCTGTACCAGAGTGCCTTCAAATCATTCTGATTAGATGCTTGCCTGAGACGCATCATTTGACCAAGCTGGCCTCAAGCATCGTCACTGAAAATCTATTATAAAGTGGTTGAACTGCCATAGGTTAGGATCACTAAGGCTTGACATAAAGGGCCAAAATTAGTGTGCAAGACAGCAGCTTAGTGACTAAAGCCAACAGCTCTGTTGCAATAGTCAAATCTAGAAAGGAAAGAGTTCGGCAGCCTTGAACCACTGAGCTGCTTTTAATTTCCAGATAAATATCTGGCACTTTTACAGCTGAATATCAATAATAGTAGTGGTGGCTGTCCCACATCCGCTCTGCAGAAGGAAAGGAGCCATTATGGAAAACAAACAAAAAATCAAAACATATTAGAAAGCTGATATTGGTTACAATTTTTTTGTAACTGAAATCATGACGTCAGGCATCTTGCAGATAGCAGGCAGCATCTACTCGGCCAAATGAATGCATCTGTCAGTAGTTCTAGCCCAAACTTCAGTTAACATGCTAGTGACTTGATCTTTCTGGGAATGTTAGTAGAGGAGGACCTTAATATTCAATAATTCTGAAGAAAGATAAGTACATTTTCCGATTCATTAAAATGTGCTTAAATTTGGGCCAGAAAAAAAACACACAAAATACCCAATTTTAGATATCCTGAAGTACTTACTAAGGAATGCAGTTTTCTGCATTCCATCAACACTGTTCAGCTCCCCACTCCACTGATGCTAATGTGGCAGGTTCAAATCTGAGGTGCTTTAGATTCCCGTTCCCAAATCTAAGTGTTGTCATACACTACCTGCATAAGTAGTTTCTGGATTGCAATGCTATGTATCTCTCTGTTGGATCTCCCCATAGAGAATAATGGCTTCCTGCAACTCGGATCAGGGAAAGCAACACTGTCTGCAGCAGGACAGGAGCTGTGTTAACACAATAGAGCGCAAAATGCTGTAACACAGCAAAAAATGCTATTAATGTATCACTGAACATACCACTTCATCTTAAAAACCTATTTACGACGTGGTGTCATAATGTTTCCCTAAAATAGTATTTATTTAAATATTCAGACAGTGCTTCATTTGGTTTTATACCTTTGCATAAATTTATACATTTGCATATTTCTTTTCTGGGATTTCTGATTTCGCTATATGTTTTCCATAATACGTAAACATACAGTTCATACAATGTGCATAAATGAAAAAAAAAGCCTTTGAGATCAGCTTGGGTATGAGGTACATGTAAATGTAAACTTGCACATTTGGAATAGTAAGTATTATAGCAAAATTATTTATTGCATATGCATGAAGATGATGGATGCGTTTTCCCTTCCCATTACACATGCTCCATTTGATTGCTTCACCCCCTTGTCAATACTCATATTCCCAGGAACTCCTTCCGTTCACTGAGCAGAAAGGAAAAATACTTTTCTTTGAAGCTGATGTGAACACTGCTCAATGAATCATTCAGCAAGTACCACTGCAGTTCAGTCATCTTACCAACCATACCAGACCTGGGATCCTTGAATATATAGCCAAAATGAGCCTTAGTATACAGTAGTTAAGATAACCAGCAGTTTGCAAAGTATCAGGAGAAAATCCTATGCTCTAATCTGAGGTATATTATAATAAGATCTACTTAATATTCAATAGAGTGCTTTCAATAGCTTTCATTCTAAATACAGTTAAATGTATTGCAAGCTCGTATTTATCTCTCCGGAGAGCCTGAAAATACTTTCCCCATTGTACTGCAAATGGAAAAGAATCCTCTAGCGCCCTGACACATTCCTTGGGAGATTTTCAGTGCTTTAAATCAAAGCACCAAAACAAGAGTTTATTGTAGCAACCCAGAGGGAAGCATCATCTCCAGTATCCTGATTCTTTGCAGCTGCTCATTCAGCATGGATGAAACCTGGTTATTAACAGTAACACAGCTATCACATGAGGGACTTAGGGAAAAGACCATCTATATGTCCACACTGTGTGTTCTGTGTGTAGGAGGTATCTAGGCAGGAGGCAAAACAATTGGGAGGTCATATGCAATACTTACATATACAGTCTTAATTCAGTTACACTGTAAACAAAGATGTTATGATAGAGTCCTTCATTATAAGCTCATACAGCTTTTCAGTTGGACTCCTGCCTTGGTCAGCACTCAGGACAGACTGAGTTCAGAGATGACCTGTCATAATTTCTGGTTATGTTCACTCAAGTCTTGGCCCTTGGCACCAAGCAAGCTTTCCCATGCTGACTACAGAGTCATTAATCTTCTCCTCGTTGTTTCTACAGTATTCTTCCCAATCATCTCAGCTATTCTAGTCAAGTTGATTGACTCCCCACTTTTGAGATGAGAGAACCAAGGTACAGTCAAAATAAAATATACAAGAATTCATGGCCTACACTGAGACACTAGACTTGATTTATCTGTCTATACAGCGTTTTAAAGTACTTCATATTTCAAAGCAAAGCTCATCTTGGTATCAACTGTAGTTGTGAGTGACTCTGTTTTATAGCACTGAGGTAGGTTCCTAGAAAATAAGGCCTACAATAAGTGACTACTCATCAAAATCTAAGCAACTTCTCCAGGTTGCTTTGTGGCAGATACAGGAATAGACTGCAAAGGGTTAGAATGGCATTTGCTTTATCTGAAACATTATCCCTTTCTTGCAATTCCCTCATCCTTTCACTGCATACCTGCTCATTTCTGCAGAAATCAGCTACACAACTATCACTTCACCTATATAATGACCAGGGCCTTTTGCAGGAAAAGTAGTATGTAATAAAAAGAGTACATGATAGTGCTTATGCACATGAATAACAATTTAAGATTGTAAAGACAACTTCAAACATAATATTTCTTAACTTTTGACTACTTAACTTTGTAACCATAGCATTGTATCAATGTATGAGATGAACCTCAAATTACCTTTAACTACAAATTTCTTGAAGTAGAACAATGCATAACAGTGAGAGCTCTAAATATTCTAGGACAAACTTCTTGAATTAATGAAACCACAGAGGTAGGAGGACCAAGTAACAATGCTATTTGAAACACAGGCCTTCAAAGTAGTTTCCATAACCATTTGCTAGTAGTAGAGTGTATTAATTATCCAACATAATTAATCAGAATTATCCAAGGTGACTCAAGTTTTAGAGGACACATGGTCCTGTCTATTACTTCCTTCCAAATCATCAGTGCTTCTTTCACACTCATTCTTGGTATGTGAAAAGAGCAACTGCAGAAGAAGGTTTAATCAACCCAGGCAGTCCTAGGACAGCACATCCCTACAAGCACTGGAGAGAATTAAACTTTGGCTAATTTCACCCCAAGTAGTTTAAACTTTAAAATTAAAAGCACTTGAAAGCAGATGACCAAAATCACAGAACAGTTGAGGTTGAAAGGACTTCGGGAGATCATTTGATCCAGCTGCCCTGTTCAAGCAGAGTGACCTACAGTAGATTGACCATGTTCAGAATGGCATAAAAAGAAAATTACAGAAAACAATGCCACATAGTCACAGATTTTTCCATCAGTACCACCTATAACAGATTAAACACATCACCTACCCTACAAAAATTAAGRGGCTCTGAGAAAATAGGGGTGTGTTTCAACATATCCAAACAGTTTCTTTGAGGCTCCATCAGAGGTGACATGAAGGACCTTTGCTTCCCATGCAACTACCAAGGAATAACACTTCAGCATCAGTAATGAAGCATCTTACAGGACTCAAAAAACAATCAAAAAACAAACAAAAAGCACCAACAAAAACAAACAAAATTCCCACAACTCTTTGCAATTTATTCCTTGTTGTTCATGAGAAATTTCCAAAAGYATAGACATTCTTAACTCTTGTTTAAAAGTGACACTCCAAATATATATCTAATCTGAATGTAGATTGTGTCAATAACYGGTACTAAAAAACGCTCCATTAGATTAGCACAGTTTAACTGAAATCAGATGAAACGCGATATACGATGGGCCATTAGAACATAATTCAAGTGCTGTGTTGAAAAAATGYACACAATCTCACACGAGATGTGTGCATTTTCTAATAGATCCATATATTTTACAATGAAACAATCCACCTCGACTCCTGTGTACATAACACCACCTCCACAAGTCCATGTGAGCAGTTGGAGAGTGCTGCCAGGCTGTGATCTGCACCATATGGAGCCTAGCAGTTGCACTCCTTTCCTGCCTCTCCTCTGCAAATCTTGGACACACTTAACCAAGGGGAAACAGAAGTAGCTTGTAGGACAAGCCATGGTGCCATGGGTTCTTCCTGATACCTTTAACAAATGCAGTATACTGGAGGATATTGGATACAATTGTCTTTACTAAGCTATGAAAATAGCCAGTTAAGTCAAAAATCCACAAGCTCATGATGCTAGTGCTCATCCTCAGCTGCAACACGCAAATTAACCGTTACACTCAAAAGCACTAAGACAGTCTGCCATACATCAATATGTTCTTTAATATCTGTATTTTGCACACATTTATTCTGCTTGAGTCTCAAGCTCAGCAGAAGCGCTGTCTTTTGTAGAGACAAAACATAGCCTATGGTCTCTCCCACGGAKGAGATGGCTTCTTGCTGACTGATGGCATTTTGCTCCTCTGCACAGGCGCTCGGTACCATGCTCATTGCTCTGCAGCACCTCCAGGAGCCTGCTGGAGAGGCTGGGCTGCCTGGCCACATGGGCTGATCAGTGTGAGCTGCTGCCCCTGGTAAAGCTCGTGCCTCCTGCAGGCACTTCGAGAGCCTCCTCCTGCTGGGAAAGGCTTTCAGGATGAAGCCGTGCCTGATAAAAGAGCGGAAGCCTGGCGTACTGCCTCCCACCGCCCCACTTTGAACGCCACTTCGAGCCAAGCTTGGCTGCCCTCGCCTCTCATTTTCTCTCCAGATGGCGATTAGTGCCCACACACTGCTCTCAAGCCATAAGGCAGCGTGTCCACAGGAAGGCCTATAGTGAGGCGGCAGCAGCGAAAAAGCAGCAGAGCCAATCACTGCAGCAGGCCCGCACAGCTGAGAGAACAGCATGAAGCTCTGCCCCGTGGCCTGAGCAGCGCTGCCCCTACAATTAAGCAGCTTCCACCGAGTCTGACCTACGCTCAGCCGACTGTGGAGAGCAGACAAAGCGGAGCCTCTCCAGGAAGGGCTGCTCTGTTCTGCAGCAGCAACACAGAAAGCTGCTCTCGCTCAGGGGTCGTCCCACCACCCGCAACACCTCCACACAGCACAGCAGAAGGCTGCTCACCTCTACCCAGCATGACAGACGATTTCACAGTAGCTTTGCGCAGAAATCTAACCCAAATGGCAGTGTAATTATTAATAGAACTACCCTCTGCAGAGAGTTATAATGTGTAAAGACACTTGATCGTGGTGGTCCTGACACGGGACTGGCATGGAAAAGGTCAAGGAATAAGTGAGCTATTATAACTACTACTAAATAGTCTTTGTGGGTTTCATAGGGAAGGTAGAGAGAGAAGTGGCTTTTCTATATTTTGCTTTAAGCACTAAAGCTTACACATGCAGTCTGAGCCTACCCCATCACACACAGTTTACACTTCTGCAGTCACTCTTCCGAAAGAGCTTAGCTTTTACAATACTACTGTTAGGAGATTCCTTATGAACTTCACTCACTTTAAGTTCAAGACCAAAACCTTGAATCCAACCCACATCTCAGTAGAAGCGGCATCAAGCAAGAAACTAGGGCAGGATGGGATTTTGGCAACTGACATCACGGAGAAGGCAGCGCGCTGTATTTTGCACTTACCATGACTTCTGTAAGCATCGACAAGCCTGGCCACAAATATTCACATGGAAATGGAAATGCAACTTTCCTTGCAAACAGTTTTGCAAAGAAGTGAAAAACAAAGCACAGAAATGACAAATTCAGGTAAAGATAAATTGAAACTGTTTTCATATTGAAACACACTGTTTTCATATTGAAAGTGGAAATGTTAGAAATAGCACATTCAAGTGCCAAGAGGATCCAAGATCATTGGATCTTTCCTATAATTCACTATGAGGCAAGTACTGATCTCAAGTGCTGTGGATGCCTAGAAATATATTCTGCTTGGTTTGGGTACAAAGTGTCTTGTGTACATCACTACCATTTTACTCCATATTGTGACAAGTATGACACAGAAGACGAAAAAAAGAGAATAGATGGATGGTGGAGTGTGCAAGGGCAGACAACAGGTGTGAACTAAGGATACCACAGCTCCAGGATTTCTCCA
>NW_020455521.1:4857295-5021375 GCF_003342845.1 Nothoprocta perdicaria
TGCATGCACTTCATGCCATCGATAATCAAGATATTTTTAACTAGACACTTTAGACTTATATCCCTCCYGGTTTAAACACTGGGTCTGGATTCTCATCTGCATTCAAACTTTGTCCAGGTCTGGTGGCTACACAGGTGAAATACAAGACCCTCTAAATGCCCAGGCTGCTTCCGCACCCTCCCCAACACCCAAGCAGAGCTGCTGAGAAACGCTCCTTCCAAAGCCTAGTACACCTGAACACTGGTGCCGGTCCATTGGGCTCCACCTACAAACAGCTCCCAGCTCCCTACATCAACCACCGGAGAACAGTTTACAAAGCAAGGATGACTTAAGATCTTTCAAAATGCATGGGATACTTCATGACTTTGAAGTATCTTACACCATGATATAACTGAATATTCTTGCACAGTAGACAAGAGCCTCAARCAAGGTTAACCTGTTTACTGTAGAAAGGCTGCACCGCCTCTGCACTTTTCATGCACTGCGTTACCCTCAATGCATGACATGGTGCAGATGATCCAACAGAAGCTTTGCTCACGCTAGGAGCTGTTTCTATGGATTTGCGTTTCAGGTTGTGCAGTTTTCATTTCAAACTGCAATTTGTGCTTTTCTGAATAAACAGGTTTGAATAGGGCCCCTAACTCAACCTGTACAAAGCCAACCACAGCATGTAATAGGATTATTTAACACTTTACTTATAAAGTGATAAGCGTCTTCTCCACAAGCATTTGGGGTATTTTACAGTTTGGATGTCTTTGGTTAAAATGCAGCCTCCATTCTCCATACTCAGGCAAGATCAAAGCTGGTCTTCTCCATTGAAAGGAGCTGTCACTCAAATCCCAGGGAGAGTTTTTCTGCATTCAAACTTTAACAGCAGCTGATTATCACCTATTGGCGCTGAAGCTGCTGGAAGCTGTTTAGGAGAATCCTCTGCAGCTTCCTTTCCCCATCACTTCATGAAAGCTCACTGCAGGACACCAGGGTAGCCCCAGCCCCAAAGGATGTCCAGGCCAAGGCTCCCACAGAACCTCTGAGCCGTGCTGGAGACCCCCATAAAAACGGGCACGGTAGGACTCTGTCCATACTSATCTGGCAAGTCTGTGCAGGTGCAAATCACCAAGAAGAAGGTAAAGTGCAATGCTACAGCTGTCACTATGATCTTGTTTCTACCTGTTTCCCCCTATATATTCCAAAACACGGTGCTCCTTTTGAAGAGACTATGGGAAGAAAAAAAAAATTGTCTCCAGGCTTCACAAGTTGGAGGAGAGGTGGCCCAGTGCCTACAGCGCACTGATTTTCCTCAGACCTCTTGTAACACAGGACTGGAACGATCCCCCACGCCGCTGAGGCCAGATCCATACAATCACAGGCAACAATACTACAGACATTTTATTCACTACATCTGTTCTACACAGCGCTGTAAATCATGTCTTGCAGTAAAATACAAAAACAAAACAARAACAATAAAAAACCCACAGAAATTCAATTTACCATAGAAAGAGTAGAAGAGATCAATGTCAGCACCAAGCTCCCTGAACCGACACTGGACTAGTTAGATAACACTTCCAGCAGATCCAAACAGGCTCATGATACATGTTAGGGAACACTGCAGAAGCAAAATCCAGCAGACAAAAATATAATAATATGTTTTTTAAAAAGCAGCCCCATTCTGGGAGCAGACTCCCTACTGACTCCAGAAATGACAGTCAGGCCCCATAAAAGCATGGCAGAGGCATATCAACCCAGTACCTGAGAACTTCAGGAGTGTCATAAAACCACATACTCAGATTCCAGCCCTTCTCTAGTTGCAACCAGCCTAGCTGGGGCAGTGGTAGGAAACAAGAGGACCAAATATGCCTCAAGTCAGCCCCAACTGCAACCCTGCTGCGTATGTAGGGAGGGGAAGACAGGAAAAAGACAGGAAAAACCCCTCTTGCCCACAAAAAATATAATAGAAGTCCTGACACATGGGAATAATTCAGGATAAGTCTGCAAGAAATGGATATCCAGACTGCCTGGAAGATATTGCTGTACAGATCCAGGSTGGGGAGGAAATCAGAAGGCCAGGGATCTATAAACTATAATAATGACCAAATATTTCTTGTCTCATTAATGGTTATACATTTACATTTCTGCCAGTGAACCATTTAAGGTTCCTTCAGGCTCCTTGCCTCCACTCTGCTACTCAGGTGGCCATTTTCATTTGGCTCCAAGTAGCACTTTTTCAATGGACGGCAGGAATCATTACAATAGTTGTTATCATGGTAAATGTTTCCTATGCTAATAAATATTTAATTAGTTTTAAATGCTTTGAAACTTCAAATCTGTCTCAAAACCAGTTGCAAAAGCACAGGCAAGCAATAAAATGGACTACTGCAAGTTAGACAAAATTAATTCCAGCTCACGGCTTTGGTGGGAAAACAACCCAAGGTTTACCAATCTAATGCAACTCRGTCACTGCAGCTCCCTGTAACTCATCTGTTACTCTCTGTAAAGAACAAAGCTTCCAAAAACTCCTTCTATACTTGTAAAGAGAATTAAAAGTATTGATAYAACTTCATATACTCAGATTAGTACTGAATAGAGCATACTGATTTTAATCTATTGAAATATGGAAARTAAATGGATTGCTTCTAACCATACATCACAGACATGTAATATACCCAGCAGCTGCACAAATAAATGACGTATCAGCTGAGGTCTGGACTGTACGCACTAAAGCGTGTGATATGGATCAAAATAATGATACTCCTCCCTTCATGGGTTGTATCAGGCAGATGCATAAAATACAAAATGCCTGTTTTGGTCTATGTTAGTGTCACAAGGGGTTGAAATTAATCTATATTAATGCTGCTGCTGAGAAGGTAAGCCTTTACTCCTCSTGCCTGCATGTTGCCCCTGCCTCTCTAGAGCTGACAACACGGTTAGGTGAGCACACCATCATCTGCATTGGAAAACTGCCTGAAAAGCAGCTCAGAAGAGGAAAAAAGAAAACAACCTCAAACCTCAAGCCATAACAAAGTCATTAGCTTTTGATGAAATAAGCTCCCAGATCCAGCTGAGTACACAGGTGCTAGTCAGGACAAGGATGGGAACAGAAAAGGACCATCTCTTTCAATAGCTGTGTCAACTTTAGACCAGGTGTTACTCCTGAGCCTAGAAGAACTGTTTACCCTTCGTATATAAGGTAAGCCAGCAAATTTTAAGTGTTATRAAATTCATCCCAGCCTGTACCTTTGTCTAGCACGAGCATAACATAATGTGCTTGATGCAGCACACTAGTTACATCAGGACAAAAAGCTACATAAAGGCYGAGCTTTATTAGCAATGAACCCTTCTACTTTCTATGTCAAAATTGTATTAAGCTCTTCACWCGCAAAGGAGACACCGTTTTGCACCAAGAGGTGCAATCTGGACATGTCCTGACTGGATCAATGACAAGATAGAAGCATTCAGAGGACTGGCCTTTCCACCTCCCCTCCAAGCATTTCTAATTTCAACATGAAAACCCATCTTTATTTTTAAATGGCACAACTCTTACACTTCAGACTGCAGCCATGCACTTATGAGGGTTGTCCTACCTCTATTCTTTACTGAAATATAGCCATTTCTTGATCATATTGTAGGTAATTCTAGGCATTTTTCACTTGTACTTATGGTAATTGTGTCATCTGTCCTCTAACAGACCAYTTTCAAATTAAAACACATCCTAACAGCCTCAGAGAACTTTTTCAGCTTTGTCAGCCCTGATCTCTAATGGTCCTTTATGGAAGGAAGATACGAGACTCAAGTTCAAAGATTACTTCAGAAGAGGTAATGGGAACTCAAAAGTGCTCGTGGATCATGCCAGTGAGTAGCCAGCTTCCTGCTCTCCCCGTTTCACTTCCCTCTCAGAACTGATGCATCATCTCCAGCCAACAGGTGAATCTAACTGAAGTTTCTAGCACTTTCTGGGAAGCTGCTGATGCTAGTTACTGTCAAGGTCAAAGATGCAGGACCAGGTTTCTGAGGGCTAAAGCATGACAGTTTCTATGTCCCAGAAACAGAATAACTTCCTTCTTTCAGCATCAGGTTCCCAGTTGCCACAAGTAAAGCCATGAAAACATAGGAAGAACTTCATTACCTCACTTAAATTCCCTTCCTCAGSAGTATCAGTAGCCTTGGAAAGAGGAGAAGGAAAAAAAATTAAATTAAAAATAAACTAAAAAACCTCACCACAATCTTGACTATTTTAGTAAATTTTTCCTTATTTTCTTAYTCTGAGTTTATTTTAGGAAAATACCAGTTAAGATGACAAAAATAATACCTACTTCATTTATGAAGTCACCTCCATTAATCCATTAAACTCTTAAAAAGTGGTCTATCTGCTTTTGGCTTAGATATTTTTTCTTGCTATAAGCATGGTATAGTTGGGAACACTGAGTGGTTAACATTAAACAAGAAAATACTTTTAAATGTTAACTACATATGGTAGTGTGAAATTATAAATGGTCAGAGATCTTGTTTTGCCCAGAATGAAGGAAACTGGCAACAACTTTAAGTGAGTCAGATTTTTGAAGGCCACAAGAGTAAAACATTGCCAGTGCAAAGAAAAGTTAGAGAGTTAATATTCTTACCGGCTGGGTGCYTCCCTCATTTCCTCTAAGTGTGTAAATTCTGGCAAAGAAAAATTTGAAAATAAGTATTTTTGTGTGTGAGAGATTGGGAGGGCTTCTTTTCTTCTCTTTTTTTCTGCCTTTTAAAGGAAGCAAAACACATCAAAGTGAACTCCTGGGGAAACTCTAGCTGAGTCAGTGAGATTACACTAGGGCTTAATTTGTTCAAGTGAGCCTGACCATGCTCTGAACACAATCCTCTGCTCTGCTCAGAGCAACTTTTGCAGTTTTTCAGCTAATACAACAAAGTATTTTTAGGTGACACGATCCACAAGCACAGAGCTGCCTAAATCTAAGGTAGAGCTAATTGCGTTGGGGATAGGACACTCAATAGGTCTTCAGCTGCAGAACTCCCCTAGCAGAAATCCCTGCAGAAATCAGAGCTCATTCACAGAGGGAGATGCAAGACCTCCCCTTTGCAAAAGCCTTTCTGCAATGCCAACATTAGATAATGGGCTGGCATCGATTCCACCAAGATAAACAATCAGAAATATTTCAGAGCTTTAAATAATTAAACAGGAAGCAAACAATGATCCAAGTGTGCCAACTGTGAAACCCACGGGACAGATGGAGCAAAGAGCCTTTCAGGTGGAGATCTTCTGTCCATAGAAGCATTAAGAATAGCTGTAATCCACAAATATGAAACCAGAAACAGGAAAGACAGAGGAGTATTAAAGATGTATACAACACGTGCAAGAATCTTTTTTCCCAGTCTGAAATACAGATTTTGACTTGTGAATGGTATTGACATGCAAGAAACAGCTTTCCTATAAAAATCATCCAGCGTTGGTATTGCGCTAGCCTCTAGCGCAGCGACACAAGGAGCAGCGCTTCCCACAGCTGCTGGCGCACACCACAGCGCCCAGCCGCAGGGCCCCCCTGTTAAGCCCTTTCAGTGCGAAGCGACAGTAATGTCTAGGAGTCATATACTCAGAGCCGTTAGGATAGAAATGCCAGGAATGAAATTAACTGATTCGAGAGCATTTTTTGATGACAGGAAACCAGCACAGTTGGATCTTGGAATTGAGGTCAAAACTGCACACAGGAAGCTGAATGGCTATGATTAGGCAAGAAAGATGTAATACAAAGGTAAAAATAACACCAGGAAAATCTACTGCATAGACTSTTAGATAGCAACTTGTGTGCCTCACAAAGCCTCCCAGAGCGCCAGGTTAATAAAGTTTACTTTGCTTTCTCGCAACAGCCTCTTTCATCACATCTCCTATCAAAACTCATTTCTTTAGGAAGATTTATGCATGAACTGTTCTCGTTAAAGCATTAACACTCAGTTGAAACAGTGTGAATAAAAGAACATTTTGTAACTCAAGGTGACTGAAATCCCAAATGACTGTGATCTTAAATTCTCCCTTTTTTGCTTTTTTTACCCACTGTTCATCTTTCTTTGCTACAATACCCTCCTGCACTCATCTTAAACTAAGATGTAGTCTTCAATTGTTCTATTTGGTGTCAATTATCAGGAAGATATTTTTTGATACATATCACAGTGTCAGATGAAATCTCTCCAGAAAAAGAATGCTTCATTGTTTTGAAGAGAGCTGTACATTTACATATTGCTATGTAAGTGATAAATACATAGTATTAAAAAGAGGCATCTAGGACTATTTTCTTGAAAGATTATATGATTATCAGCTTTAAATCAAGAAATTCTCCCTTTCAAAAATATACTCTAACAGATGCAATTCAGCACATTCAATCCCTTAATCCAGTGGACTGCATTACTTTTAGAATAACTTTAATAAAAAAGGATATAAAATTCAATCCCGAGATGAATAAATYAGGACCTTTCACACAGAGCGTACGYAGAATAAACCTAGCAATGATATAGTAGAGCCAAAAGTACTCGCTTACGCTTTGAAAAGAATGGCTTAATAAATGTTCACCTGAATTCATAAAGATTATCTATCCAGCGCCTCAGGTCTTCCACAGTACCTCATGCTAGAAGACATCTGTAAAGATAACTTACTAAAGGCACACTTGTGCATATGTGGTATGCCACTAGCTACCCTTCCTAGGGTATTTATAAAGGAAAACAGATCCACATGCACGACTACAATTACAAGTGTATTTTAATGTCTAGAGTAGGAATTTCAATAGGCTTGCCCTAAGAAAGTAATAATAGGAAGGCAATTTTTTGCATTCAATTTATTTCTACCGTCATGCCTAACATGCTATACCTATGCCTAACATCTTTGTTTTCTTCTTTCTTTCTGCACAGTTTCTTTTTCTAATTAAAATACCATCTTGTAAGTGATTTCCTTCACCAGCCTTTAAAACTCTATGCTTTCTACACTGTATTTAATCTTCAGTTCCCAAATAAGCTGTTTAATATCTTCAGCCAGGAAAAAGTGCAATCTCTCCTCCTCTCCCTACCAGATTTCACCCCAGAATCAGATATTTGCAGTTGAGCCCAAGCTCCTAAGTGAGAACTGTCCCTCTTATCAACTGAGAGACTATTTAAGCAGTTCAGGAGACAGCAGCCTCCTAGAAAACAAGTCAGAGTGTGTCAGTGAGCAGGACTTGAAAATTATGGATAATTTGCATCAAGGCCTCTTCTCAAATTGCCAGGCTACTCGGGTCCCAAGCCACCTTGGGAGAGACTATGACTCATCTTTGACCTTTGAAGTAGGGTGTGGGGGAAGAAATCTTGGCAATTGCAATCCTAACGCTCTATTTGCAAGGTTTATTTAGAAAATCAAATGAAAGGAAGGGGCAAAAATGTATCTGTTTCTAAAAAACTAGATTAATTCTTAATTTAATAGTTTGCAAAATGCCTTCTTGGACTCCAAAGCCTGGCTCTGCACCAATAATATAGAAATGAGTTTCAGAGGCTTAGAGTGAAAAAATAAAACCAGGAAAGAAAAAAGGGGATTGAAGCTCTATCTAAGAATATCAACTGGACTCAGAGTTTTCACTTACAGACGCCAAAGAAAGGCTACAAAGAGAATAATAAATTACCTGCCAACCTTTACTCTGCTCGGGCTTCTTTACTTTTGCCTTTCTGAAAGGTGGAGTCTATGTTAGAGCTTCATGATGAGGTCAGARTTTGAGAGGGACTACAGCCAGTTTAGCGTTAACAACAACAACAACGCCCCTGCAGTGCCTGCCCAGGTAGCTATAGGCAAGTTCTCATAAGGGGCTCCCCATATTTAGACATGTCGTTACCAAAAATGGTGAGTCACCTTCAAAAGGCAAGAGCAATGTACRGAGCGCAAGGGCTCAACACCCTCCTTGCTACCGGAACGTATGAGTAATGCACATGAAACAGCATTTATAAAAAGCCAAGTTTAGCTACCCAGCACCAACTGTGGGGATTTCTTGGTACCGTCCCCCTCTTGCACTTTGGGGTACATTCCTAGGGCTCCCAGGACACCCCACAGAAACAGGCCCTCCAGCATCTCTGCAGATATCTGAGTTTGCCCTGCTGCCAGCTTGCCCCACTCATGATTTTTCTTACTTGGGGCTACGTCCTTTCAGCACATGTTAGAAACAAGTGAGGTGTGGCACCAGCCATACTGGTGTGGCTACAAATGTAGTGGAAAATATGAGTCTATATAAACAATGAATATCTCAAGGTGACTATCTCAAGGTGAATCTCAAGGTATTTAATAATGCAATTGTTTATCACTACTCAGAAAAGTGACTCATCATTTAAGGTTCCTCAAAGAAACACAAATAAATGCTGAAGTGTCTTCTCTCTGTTGTGCAATGAATAGCAGCAAAGGATAGCAGCCATCAAGTGTCCAGGAACTGAAGAGGAATTACTGAAGGGGCAGTAGGGTACTGGGAGTTCCAGTTATCAGATAATCAAGTTTGCTATCCCCAAACTGACCACACTGCTGCACTCACCCTTTACCCTCCGGGAAGACAATCAGAAAGACAACAAACCACATGTGTCAGATATTATGTAGATCACTTAGCACTCTCTGCAAAGCACTCAGAGGTACTATGGTACTAAGATCTATTTAGAACGGAGTTTACTTAAAAAAAAAAAAAAAAAAAAGATAAGAATTTAGTGACAAAATCTTGCATGGAGTCCTGTGGTTTATTACCAGGAAAATTTCAAGCAAAGCAGAAACAGTAAAGGATAAAAACAAAGCAGATCTTTCTCCTTTCCTGTCTCTCGAGGAGCTTTCTGATAGAATTGCCTTGATTAACCCCTAAAGTTCTGCCAGAGGTGGATGCATTACTCTCACCCCCTAAGATCAGCATAGGCATAATGAAGTAGAGGTTGTTTGCAAGAAATGAGTTCTGTGTTTGAAGAGACCAGAAAAGTTTTAGGTACCAAGAAACCTTTCTGCAACATGGATGTGTGCCTAGGCAGGGTAGTTTGGATACCTGAAGTAACCTAAAAACAAAAATAAATAAATAAATAAAACAATTTTTGGTGGTTTTGCTTTGCTAGCATGATTAGACTTGCCTGGAGAAAGGCTCTGCCTACAGTTGATGGACGGCCATGAATTTTACACAACTACTTGAATGCACAACATGCAGTTAAGTAAATCCATAGGATACACAGATATGTAAATGAGGAAAGACTTTTTTTTGTCTTCAGRTAACTTAATTCTACAAAAGAGATGAAGGTAACTTTTCAAGACATGAATAAACCTAGGAGTAACCAGCGACATGCRTATATTATTTCAAGCCAAAACAGCAGGACATTCAAAAGAAGCCAGTTTTAAAGTGTTTTATAGCGATTCAAAGATAAACTGTAATTAAGAGATAGCAGGTTTTCTAGTAGATCCTAGTGGGTAAAGCTTTGAAAATTTACCCAGGAGGGAGTTAACTGATGAAAGGAAATTAAAAGATTATTAGCAAACAAATAATTAGTTATCAAGCTAGGTTCTCTGAGGACTTCTTTAACAAAAAAAAAGTCAAACTAAAAACATGTACAACTCTGCAACAGTTCACAAGATGAAACATCCCTCAGCTGAAAGGCCATATGCAAGAAAATTAATTCTTAAGATGGATTGCACTGTGAGCTGTCACTGGGCAAATTCACCCTCCAAAAGTTCTAAATACCAAYATAGCTGGATAGGGAGCCTCCCAGAATGCACATGGAAAAAACCAAATGTCTCGTCTAAGATCCCCAGCCCAGGCCCAGAGGTCCAGACTCTTCCTCCCAAGGAGRAGGCACCAGCATGTCCCATAGAAGCAAATGGATCCAAAACAAGTGGCTGCATCAGCTTCTCGTAAGATACTTCCCACGCAGAGACCTGCACTCACACCTGTGCCTGGACCTGAGCCAGTGCACTCATCCAACAAAAGGATGGGAGATTGCCATCCTTAAGACAGTGAAGACCTTACTGATAGAGGCCTCACACAACTTCATCTCRATTTGAAGGATCTCCTGCTTTGAGTAGAAGGATGATAGACTCTCCTAAGTCCTTCGGAATATGTTTTTTTTTTTTTTCCTGCTCCCATGTGACATGAACCCTATGGATACTCACAACACAAGAGGAAACAAACTGCTCAGTCATAGCTTGTGAAATAGCCAGTGAGATGGCTGTCAGTGATGAGATCCTCAACCTGTTCATAGCAGACAGGAGGACTCACACGGGAAGAGGAGAAGGAAGGCCTAGTCCAGTCAATATTGATCCAGATGTAGGATTTCCCTCCAGAACAACAGGCTGACCACTGGAAATTCCATATTCAGGCAACCAAGCAAGAAAGAAAGAAAATCAGCACAATGAATGGAGTCCTCAGCTATTTTCTTGCAGATAACCAAAGAGGATCAAAAGTCAGTGCTTATCAAACCAAGGAAACCACAGGCAGATGAGATAGTTAACAATGGAAAGGGTAAAACAGGCACATCACTAAGGTCAGGACAAGAAATAAGGTCCATTCGCTCACTCCAACAGTGCAGCATTTTACAAGAATATAAAGAGTTTCCCCTGATACAGCCTGAATGGATGGCTTTAGAAAAGTTCCCTGAATCCCTCTAATCCCACTTATCATTCCTCTGTGAGAAAATCAGCATGGATAAATTAGTCTGTTCAAGAAGAACTTAGCAGATAATCAGCCTCTCTGTACAATAGTAGGCAGTATCTCCCATTACATTAAGGCCATATGCTTACATCCCATTAATGCCAAGGCAATAGTTGACAAACACATTTTATCAGTTAGCAACCAAAGGAAGGGCAGGCAATGAAAGAACTAGTTTCACAACAAAGTCCATGCATGAATTTTATAATCTACTGGGATCAAATTGCTGAAAGCTCACTATTTCAAACACATGATCTGGTACAATCATTAAACCAGATCCAATAGCAGATGCTGGAGAAAGGCATCAACCACAACACACAAATCCAGAGCAGCAGCTGCTATCTACCTGATTTATCTATGAAAATTGCTACCGGTCTCCACATACTTCTCTCTGTCCACATTTCTCTGTAGCCACCAAGACAGAGACATCTTAACCCTGCCTAACTCTAGTGAGCAGTCTTTGACATGACAGAACGTCATACAAGTACATCCTAGATTAAAAAAACAAGACACAATAAGGCTGGCTCAAGAGAGCCTACAAATAATCAAACCTGATCCRCAGAAACATTACAACATACAGGTCTAATAGAGTGTTGAAATATCACTGTTATTTCATTCATCAAAACTGTATCAAAGACAACAGTTGAATGGGCAGGTTAAATGCTTTGCCTATGCAGGAACCCAAAAACAGGGACCAGCTGAAGCTTTAAATTGAAGCTCTTTATCAAGTGAAAATATCTAGACACCATGGGAGAGAAACTGTCACAGCAACAGAGGGAACGAGGAAGTTCAGATGGTAAATGTCTTTGCAGATGTCTTCTGGCTACTGTCCAGAAGATCTACCTAATTCAGCATGAAAATAAAGCTGAATCCATAAAGTTTCATGGTAATCTATGCAGTGCAAACAGCATAGCAGAAACTAAGGAGTACCATCAAAAAAGAGAAAGAGTTAGTAAGAAAATGCAACTGGAAAATGTCAAAGTCCAATTACACTGAACCAAGTAGACAATATAATTCTGTATTCTGTACTTGTTTCAAGTATAGAAACAATGTCACTGTTCAACTCTTCTCTCATGCCACATGTTGAAAGGCCCAGGGAGAGTTCAATACAGGAGCACTCCAGATCTTATAATGTGCATTAACTGATTGCATGTGGGCATAGTCTATACAAGAACGAATTGGGTTTTATTCCAAGTTCTGCACCAATACATTCCATCCCCAAGCAACTACTGGTAAAATGGATCATGAACCAAGATGTTACTATATTTATTAAGACATTAACACAGAGCTGCTACTCACCTGGCTAATTTAGAGGCCAAGACCTCCAGCGCTGTCACAGAATGGAGGTGAGTGCACTTGCAGGTGCTTAGTCCTGTGTTACAGTTGCAGGCCCCACACTGGTGATAAAGCAGCTCTGTGAAACCCACCACGATTAGCAGCTCCTATGCTGACTTGCTTGCTTCTAGGCCAAAAAGCCAGCAGAGGCACAAGAGCAATCCCAAAAAGAATGGCTGGGTTCAGAGTTTCAATGAGGGAAACGTTGCTCTTTCAAGTTTCTCTGGACCCTYTCCAGAGCGTTGTCTCAGACTTGGCGCTTAGGTGCAGAGCACAGACGACTTCAGGAGAGAGTGTCTTCTGCAGAGAATCTTTCAGCTTGCTGAGCTTAAAGAACACCCGGACTCGGGGCAAATCTCTGCAATCACTGACTAGGTGTACACCACCTTTGTTGTTGAACTACGTGATATGCTTATAAGAACCCCAAATAATGGCAAACCATAACTGGAGTACAGGATCTTTCACGCCTTGTGTTTAAGCACATGACTTTTGTCAGCTGGAAAACAAAGCCACACTTGAGAACCACAAACAGCAGAGCTAATGAAGATGCACTCTAGCCATTTCAAACAAAGCTGTTGTCTTGAATGGATCTTGTAATAACTTTACAGAGAGTTATATTGATTTTTTTTATAGTGCCTGAAAAGGAAAGGAAGACAGACATTTTATTTATTTATCTTACAGGAAGCTGTGTCTGGTCTGTATTTTAGTTCAGTTTCAAGTCAGCAWCGCAAAGCAGACAGCTACCTCTCTGTATGAATCAGGAATGAAGACAGGCGCTGCTGGAAGGAGYCTAAGGGTGAGCAAGAGCACAGAAACGACTGCAAGAAGCTGCAGYGTGTGCTGTTGTTGCAGCGTGTGCTTGCAAAGAGCACACCACCGGACGGCTGTGCTCATTGCAAGCTCTATATATAAAGACAAACCCAAAGTATACAAAAGGCTTTCCTTAAGTTGATCTGATCCCTTTATGAGAAGAAAATGCAGTAGGAAACAGTTCAGTAGGAATCCTGCTCCATTAATAGGTTCTGCACTCCCCAACTCACAACCTGAGGGCCACACCTACGTGGACAAAACATGACTTACATTCTGGAACAAGTCCAGGTAGATTTTGGTAGAGATGTATTTACTCTTAGGCTGTTTTTGCTTTGCAGAAGTCCTTGCAACTAGAATATTCTTACACTTTTGCTGAGATACATGAAAATACAGGCTGTCACATGCTTGCACAGTGTGATGTTTAATCAGCACCGTCCACTACCCCTGGGGTATTTTTCAAGCACATGACAAACCAGCACTTGGCCTCTGCACATCCCTAATCTACAGATATTCTTGTTGCTATGATTACCAACAACAGAAGCTTCCATGTTTCTTTTAGTCCAAAAGTTGACATTTCTAACACATTGACAACTTGACACTTCAAATGCACATGGCTGTACTTATATTAAAATGACCATATACCTACATGCCTGGTGCAAGTCAAAACAGAAAAAAGGCAGAAGACCTGGCCCCAGGCAGCAGCCAGATAGTTCCCCAGGCAATTGCACCTACTCAGGCAAAATGAGCAAATGGGTACATCGAGCCTGTGGAAAGGCCAAGAGCAGATGACAGTGCTGTGTGCAGCGCTCCATGCAGTGCGCAAACCTTTCACCGCCTGCTCCTTCCCCAGAAATCCACAGTTGCAGCACAGAAGTAGAAGCGACTGACATGGCATGCGTGTGTTTTGGCAGTTTTCCACCCAGTCCCTCTACTCAGCAAAATCTCAGGCTGGACAGGGTGAACATAGAGAAGACTGTTTTCCACTTACAAACACAGAAAACTTCATTTGAATGAAGCGTTTTTCAAGCTTAGCTACGTGATCCAAATATTGATAAGGGAAGACCAGTCCGCTGAAATAGAGAACAGCCAAAACCTCCTCATGAAACAAAAACTGCTCCTCAGATGCTATCATTCCAGCCCAGGGCAGGATGATTTTACCCTGCAAGTCATGTTAGCTGGCTGGTGTCTCACTGCACCTCAGCCATTCAAATCATTCTTTTCATTGAGCTCATATCACCCATTTATTCACCACAATTTACTGCCTCAAGCAGAAGGCTCGAGTACCCCATACTATTCAACACTGTTTGCAAATGGAATACRTACCTATTTATCAGCTAGTTGCATCACATTTGCCTTGCATCTTTCAATATTTCAGGGCAAAAATCTGCTAATACGCTGCAGACCGAGTGCACACAGAAAAGACAAAGGAAAATCCACCAGTGACATCTATCATCCTCCTATGATTTTTCTCTGTGTAAAGCTAACAGAATCATAAGCTGCTATTGACACCGAGCCAGCTGAAAATGTGAACTGCAGCAAGGGACATAATGCAGATAAATGCCCTTTTCTGTGGTTTAAAGAGCTCCATAAGCCCTTTCTCCTAAATCCTTTCATTGATTACTCTGTCTAGTAGAATCCAGCATTTCTGCAGAAGCTAAATCATACTGAGCTCGCTTTCCCCTTTCCCAGCTCCATAGGCTTTTAGGCTGAATGGTTATTCTGTTGCAGAGTATAAAACCTACATCTAAACTATCCAGACCACAAACAAAATGACTCTGGTTACAAGTCGTACCTACAATTACACATAGTAATTAGTTCAAACCATTCACAGCTCAAGTACTCATTTTTTTTTTAAACAGTAAATTGATCACAGTTATTCTTTCCATCTCCTTCAGAGCCAGATTTGTTGCTATTTTAAGGTCTAGTCATATGATCATACGACTCCTGACACTTTATTCTTCTTCCAGGCATATGCAGTACAGGTAGGTGCAGCATTTGCTAGGTTTCATTTCTGTAAAATTATTGAGAGTTTTTTTGCACAGGAGTTTCACTGCAGTTTCTAAAAGAGCAACAATATCAGTGGGAGGATTTACATTTACAGGTGTTTAAAAAAATATTCCTCCACTCTTATACTCATTTTTAAATGGCGACAAGTGCAACACTGTGTACATATGCACGTCCATATGCAGAGCCTTGCTCTGTGTTGCTCTCTGTTGTGGAAAGAAGTGATGACAACTTTTACAAGCAGAGATATGGCTAGTGGAGATCTGAGCTGTGCAGACTATAATATTCTCCGCTATAAACAGACTTTGCTGAAGTGAATGCCAGTACTTCAGCTATTTCTGTGGACTGCCTTTGAGTGTGTTCTCTTCAGCGAAGTGAAGCAGTGCTTTCTGGGGCCCCATTTGCTAGGTACTGCTGAAGGGACACRGCAGAGAGGTGGATGTGCAATGTTCTGTTTTAACAAGGAATCAAAATACGCATGAAAGGCCAGCATAACATATCAGCTGGCTATGCGACAACCCAGGGACTATTGGGCTTGTGATTTCTGGAAAGTGGGCAAATAGCTACCACTGACCAAAAAAAAGAGAGCAAGAACAAGGAGAGCGACTATAACCCAGAGTCCATTTTGTCCAAAAAAAAAAAAAAAAAAAAAAAAAAAAAAAAAGGATTTTTTTCCTCGCAACTATTTAAAGGTCTTTAATCCTGTTCATTTGTTCGTTTTTTATTGCAGACAGCAATTGTCTTCAGCCTGCAACTTTCAAGGTCATCCAGTATTCAACTTACAAATGCATTGGCACAAAGAGGGTAATAGATGTGACCAACAATAGTCATACATATACTTCAAAATAATCCATCTTTTTATTTATTATATCATATTCATTAGCAAATTCAAATCCTACATGATTTTTCATTTTGTYGTGACACAAACTAGAGCTTATATACCTACCCATTTTTTAGCTAGGGACAATTTATTTCCAACAGTGAGTTGCTTATAAATTTGATAATGAAATAAGTTCTGTCATTTGATAGGAAAAGAAATCCAAAGACACACAATGATAGAAAAAAAAATCTCAAATAGAGAGCACTTGTACTTGGGCTGCACATCCTTCTGGGATCTGGACAATAGACATGTACGTACATGCTAGAGGGGCCACCACACAAAGTTCAGTACAGTGCATTCTCCTCAGTGCCAATCAGTTACTTTCTTGAGTAACTGTCATTTTAACATACCTGCATGGAGTACTTCCTTCTTCACTTTGGGTGGCCTCAATGCCACTAATAAATGTAGCTAAATCCTTCCTCAGTCTTTGGCACCTTTGAGGCTAATGTTTGTACAAATTCTGATCAATGATAAGCAAATGCTCTCAAAGTGAAGTAAAACAATTTCAATAATTACAGCTCAGAGAAGCTGGTAAGTTCACCTTATCCCTTTTGAGTATACTCAAACCTCTGTTTTCATTTTAAACTAAATTGTTTTGATTATATATGACTGTTCTTTCACTTTATTAAATCAAATTGCCTATTTTAAAATCAGTTAGCATCTGCCTAGAGATCACTGCACCCTGAAACTAGGAAAAACACAAGACAGTGCATCCCTAGCTCAGGATCCCATTGTTCCTCAAAACAAAAAGAATACTTTTGTGCCTTGACTCAGATGCAGCTTTCTTCTTTGCATTCAATAAATCAAACCAAACCTTTGTTCCACAGGAACACTAGGCTATTAGACAAAGGAGATTTTGTCTATGCAGCATGTTTGCTTCCTAAGGCGAGGGCCTTAGAAAGTTTAGGATGAAAACTTAACATTCCTGTAAGGATGTAGAGATTTTGCCTCAAATCCTGTAAGGATGTAGACTTTGCATCGAAACACTTTTACCTTCTATTGTGRATGAGAAATGTATGCAACAGTAAAAGCAGGTAAAAAGAGTTTCCCAACTTTGAACTGAGCAAGACACTATCTCACTCAGTCTCCAGCAAGGGAGATTACTCATCTTACTACAAGTATCGATAGAGAAATTCACAGGCACTTCTGTGTTCCAGATTTCATTAGTAACCAATGGTTTGAGGAAAGATCTCCAGCAAACCAGAAAGGATAGGGAAGAAAAAGGAGAAGTGGAAGACTGACTAGACAGAAAACACTCAGCACTGCAAGTACAGACAATCGGGTCTGTGTACATAATAAATTACTGCTGACAACTTGCCTGCTTTTTGCAGTTCCTTTTCCATCCCTTCCCACTGCCATTCAACCTCTGGCTCTTTTCCTATTCACTTTGCAAACTAACCACAAAAAGGTTGTCAGTGATGTTTGATACCTGAATTGTAGTTCCCAAGGACACTTTGTATATAAATTCATATACAAAAGTCAAACGAAAAAAACTAAACTTTTAAAAAATTCTCACAAAGCCAACTCCAGCTATTTCAACTTACCATGGCAGTAGTTTACCATTGCCCCCTGTTAACTGTTCTGGGTAGAAGCCCTACACAATCCAAATTCTTCACAAAATAAATAAATAAATCAGTCAGCATCTTACAGATAATTTTTTGGGTCATAATTACAGTAAACACTGTTTGACATAGCTAGGATTATGAGACAGGAGATTCTTGAAGGTAAGGATGCTCAGAAATGCCATAAACAGGATAAATAGTAGACTGAGCTGAAGGTTTATTGTTATTCAGATTAATAAATCTCCCAACCAGCTTTGTATTCTAAAAAGAACATAAGCCCAGTCCTTAAGCTGCTGACTGGTGATTTGTTGGTTCTTCCAAAACCAAAAAATGCAAGATCAGTAAGAGAGGCTGAGAAAGAAAAGCAGTATCACAACTTAAAGAAAGAAGAATCCCATACAGGAAACTGGTTAACCAGAGAGAGTTCTCCCGTGGCACTTTAGGATATTCTTTATTCACACATTTTCTTTGGTTAATCATTTCCAGAYGGATGATACACTATACCAGTAATTCCAATGCTTTCTTTGGGTTAAACATGCCTATCCACTTTTTTTTATTGGAAATGTTTTGCAATTAGTAAGTCTAGTCTAGTGTGTTTCTCTCTGTTAGTAATATAAGTGCTCTAAGTTACAACATTTGAAAATCTCTAGGTGTTTTTCATAAATTGTCATTAAACTGCTTGTTAGGGGGTGTTATAAATGCTATACTCTTAGAGATGCAAAGAAGTACCTGCTAAATCCTGACAGATCAGTTTACTTCTGAAATATAACAAGTCAGAAAAATAAGGATCAAAACGATTAAGTGAACCAAATAAGAGCACTATGTAGCAATCTCACTCTGGTAAAGGACTCCAGAATAGTTTCTAGTATTTGTCATTTTAAGCCTGGATTGGACACTTAATTTAAGCCTGAGCTGGACATGGAAATGAACCATTTGGGTTCATTTATTACTTCTCCATCCTGTCATTTCCTGTCATTAGATTTCCAATTGCTGTTTCTCAACCTTGTCCTCTCTATCACAGTAATTTCTTATAGAAAAAAAATAGCAGTCTAGTCCATAACAACAGAACAAAGCCCCACAGACTCATTCTTTTTGAGTGTATATTTAGTCATTACTTTAGGACTACTTTTCATAAATATCTTAAACTCCCGTGCATTGCACCGCATCTCCTCCTTTGAATCTAAACTGTTCAAATTGAGCTGAAAATTTGTAATTTCAATTTTAATGTGGATATGGGTTTATTGAGTCAAGACACATTTTTATTAATATTACAAAGAGAATGCGGGTTAAATGACATGACTGAGTACTATACTGATGTAACTGCTAAACACTGAAAAGTTCCAACCAAAACACAGTATCACTTTTTTAAACACTTTTGCAGGAAGATGAAGATTAATTATASATAGAGCCATCTACAAACAAGATAGTAGATTCTGAAATCCCTGTTTGCTTTCTATTCAGGGAATATGCTCAACTTTAGTAAGGCTTATTATCAAGTATGGAAAGAGAAAAATCCACCCTAAACTTCAAAACTGAACCAGGCACCGATTCTCATTTTGAAAAATAGTGAAAATATCAACTTTGCTCATCTGCCATCGTGCTGTCACCCCATTGATGCTCTGAGCAACCTGCCAGCTCTGACAGTACAATTAATGATATTAAACCGAGTTCAAACTTTTGTTTCAGAGATGTCCAAGTTTTAGTACAGATTGAGAAATTAGAAAGCAGACAAGATGCAAATTACTTTCCATGAATATTTCTGTAAAAGTTTTGATAGTATCCCAGATATAAACTGAAAAATGTCTGTTCTGCTTTATATCTGATTCGAGTTATTTTAATAGGTTAGCAATTTTGTATGGGAATCTTGAATGGTCTCTCCCTATTCTGTGAGCATGGAGATTACTCCTTTCATGCTGAACATATACTGCCTTACAGAAATGTTTCATTCACTAGAAAAAGTAGTTTTAGAAACAAGGATGCCTTGTACTCTGTCCCTCGTTGTGTTGCTGAGAGGGAATGCTAGCACAGATAGGGATGCCTTCCCACTACTCTTACATTTGACTAATAATAATTGTTTTTGATAAGGTAGGTGAAAATTACTGCATTATTATCTGTCTACAACACCCTCATGAACTCTGGCAGCACACAGAAGGAAAACAGGTCCTCACTGGGCTGTCTCAAAGAGGTGGAAGAACCAAAGGAAAACACAAGCAAGATTTATGCTTGTGCTTCTTTAACAGATGCTCAGATGCTTCTTTAACAGAAGAGCTCGAGATGCTTCTTTAACAGAAGAGCTCAGACAAAAATCTCACTACAAAAAAAAAAGTGAAAAGCTTATTCTAAGGGAGCAAAAAGTAGTATTCTCTTACCATTACTAATAGTCATATTCAATAGGGGCTTACCAAGTACACGTGTTTTAGCACTGTTTTGAGTCAGATACCATTGTCTCTTACTATAATCACAGCATCCCTGGCTAGTTTTGCCCAAGTAGCTCCCACTCTCTTGTTTAAACAGAASCATTCCTTTTTAAAGGCTCATTTCTTTTTGAGTCACTTTGCATGCAGTGCGAAACAGTACCAACCCTGCTAAAACATACAGAGCTGCACAAGAGGAGGCCAACTGCATAATAAATCTTGAAGAGCCTAACAATAGCTGGAATTACATTATACTTTCATTTTTCTTATGTATTTCAACTTGATTCGTCTTAATTGCATGTTTGCAACATGTTAATTACCAGGGCCTGAACTGTACAGTTGGTATCTAGTAGAAGAGTGATCTGACTATGAAAGTGAAATCCTCTAAATTACTTGCACAGAGAAATGTTTGGTAACAAATTAGATTTGCAAATAAGCCAAGTTTAGTGCACTACCTGCAGGCTCAGAATTTCTAAGAATAACTACAATAAATCTTCTAATTTATCTAGTGGTCTTACTAAAATGCTAAAGAAACCCTAAGCTACAAACAACTACCTCATCCATAMAAAGCAAATGAATCGGTTCACACACTAAAACCACAGAGAAACCTGGTCTAACCTGAGACCTGCTATCAATGTACTGTAACAGAGCCCTAGCATTGGAAGCACGAGCAACACCGTACATCCAGAGCAGCACTACAACGTCTCCGAAGCCGGCGAGGCTGCAGCAATTACAGCAACTAAAAATTTCTCTCACAAAAATCCAGAAGGTGATAGGAGGAAATCCTAAGTGCGGAAAGTAATGTACTCATACTTTYCTCAAGTAAGAAGAAATCAGATGAAAATGTCACCAAAAAAAGTKAGTAAGAATGTGCTAGCACCAATTTATCTTTGAAATACCTTTAGGTAATGCAAAGGACTTCCCATGGTACTTYTACAAATTGTCACTCTCACCCAGACCTTGGGAGGTGCTGACTAGCCTCAGTGTTACCTAAACRCCAGGGAAACACTTTGTACCCCTCCCGGGAGGACTTCTCCTCCATGAGGTGGGTGCACTAGGCAATTTGGCAGAAAGTATTTGCAGTGATTAGGCAAACACTTGAACAGAAGCAGTTGAACAGGTTTTCACTGAACTGCTGTATCCCAGCTCGATTTGTGCTTGTGCTAATAACAACCCCTACCAGTTCCAACCCTACAGATCTGAGATGCAAAAAAGCATGAATAATTCAGTGAGCACTGGGTCCTGAACCCACGTTTCTTTCATGAACAGAGAACTAATGCTCCTCAGGTACAAAGTTTTAGTCTAACAGAGCTAAATCTTTCCTTCCCTTTCAGAGCTGTGTTACTAAGTGCTGTGTAGGTGTGAAAAGCCTTATTACCATGTAATTTTGTTGGGATCAGACTTCCTACTGCCTGCTTTGCTTCATATTCATATACGCCGAAAGATCAAAATCTGTTTTATTTCTTAACAATAGCCAATTTTGCTATAATTATTTTAAAATAGTGCATTTAAGGAATAATGCCCAGGTTAATTTACATATGGCACCTATCCACACATGAATAAAATATCTTATTATTTATTACCTTTTTCATAATGAACTTTGTGATAAACAAGTGAAAAACTAATTTGTTTTTTGACAATGCTGAACCTTTGAATAGAGAAAATCACAGTCGAACACAGAGTGCAGTCCTGTGCGGTAAGTGGTCTCCATAGCAACCAATAGATTTTATGCTAAGTCTGGCCTTTAAAAACATTTCACGTTTACCACTGAGAAAAAGATGGCCTTGATTTAAAAATGATACAACAAGTATCTTGAATGTGCATGCCTGCTCCTCTCCGTTGCAAATAAAATTAACAGACGTGGCTTTAACACTAAATCCTCTCAGCGCTCTGTGTCATCATTGACGTATGTGTGGGCCTGCTTTAGGCTGAGATTTTTTTTTTCTTTTGCATATCATTGCAAGACATGAAGCCCTTTCCCTCCCATTTTCTCCTCCTTGTTTTTCTCCATCCTGAGCAAAAATAGAACATCAAGCTCTTATCTCAGTCAGTGATCATGGTGACAGTGAAAATATTATTGCATGCTTATCTATACCAGTTTCAATCATACCAGCTTATAATAACTTGCAATAATGAAAGAAGTAGCAACTATAGCTGCAATGTCTGCTATAGCTCAATTTACTTGCACTTCGCATTTAATAACCGAAGTCTATAAAAGGGAATGTGTTTTTAATAAAGATTGCAACTTAAGGATACGCGTGTATAATAACTGACAATAAAACACACAGGGTTAAGTATTATGATTATCATCATTAGCACTTAATGAGGATTTTGATGGCAGTATAGGAATAAGAATAACATGGCATAAAGGTAGATGGACAGAACTATAACAGAGTTAATCATTCTATTTTCAGTTCCTTATTCCCAAAAAGTACAGGTCATATCTTCAACATGTATTTCAAAGCAGACTCTGCATGCCTAGGTTCCTCTTCACGGCATGGGTGTGGGCTGCCTGCTTTTGCTTGATTAGGAATGCAGCCCGGGGAGCTCTGGATGAGTAGGAGGGGAAGATACAGAGACCATCTGTTGCTATTCCTGTAAAGGTAATTTCAACATGCATTCAGTCATCATCATGACAATAATAGCTCTTCATATATAGCCTTTCACATCACTGAGTGTCTCTGTATTTCCTTCCATCCCAGCCAGAGAGCAAGCATCTCTCTCACCACACTGGATGCTTCTTTTACCATTTCCTTTGCCCTGAGCATACTATTCTCTCCTCGCAACTTAAGAAAGCTCCTATGTTGAGGCACTGTGAAAAAGGTGGGCATAAAACAATAAAATTCTGCTTGCCACGCAATAAGACAATGTAACAGAATTTATTATCCTGTGTTGCTTTCTCCTGCATACTGGTGGACTTGATCCTCTCTAGAGGTGATTATCGAGGAAGCCASAACAACTGGGAGCATCAGCTGTAAAGGAAACAGGCCACAGAACATAACCTAAATGTTGCTGTGCAAGAAACATTGTCCCTGGTGCATTTCTAAGGGAGCCAGAAGTTTTCCCCCTGGAGGAATACACCAGCCAGGCACAAATCCGTCACAGATCCAGAGGGGCTCAGGCAAGGGGGTACACAGATAGCAACAGGCAGGGCAAATCCAGGCTGCTGGTTAGACAGCATCCCTCACTGCTTGCATTGGGTTACACATAAGAACACTGGCCGCGGTGGCTACAAACTCGTCACAGTAGCAACGTATGTCAGCGAAAGTTTGCTTATGGTGAATGCTGCAGCATTAGTGTTACCATCACCACCACCACCCCCTCCTCCCGCCCTCCTCCTTCCACGCAGATGGAGAAACGCCATGCCAGAGTTATGATTAGCATAATGTTGGAGCTATCAAAAGCAGCTGAGCAGCTCCTGATAGACCACTTCTTTTTTTTTTTTTTTTTTTTTTTTGAAGGCAAATGAGAGATACATATACCATGACTTCATTGCAGGAGGAGGAAAGGCACACGTGGAGTGCTCTGAGTGAGGAAGGGTCCTAGCCTTCCAGATGCTTCCCTTGAACCCTGACCTGTAGAAACTGTTAATATCCATAGAAAGCCCTAAGCTCCCGYTTCCAACTCAAGCAGCACCACTGTGGCCCTGGAGTTGGGTTCTCACAACGTGGCTTTGAGGGCAAAAAGCAAAACTCAACAAGCATTAATACCAGAGGCTGCAGGACTATTCACAACACCTTAACAGACTGACCTTGGGATCCTAATGCAAAAGGTATCTTACGGATGAGAAACAGAAAATATAGATGACAGTACCATACATCCCCCTCCCATGAAGAGCATCTTCCTTCACATACTCCCAGAAACTCATCTGTATTTTTTAAAGCATTGGCTGCCCTATCACCACATGTGCTTTTAGCAACTCCAATGCTTGGGATTTTACACACTTTTCATTTTTTCTAGGTCTTCCAAAGGTAAGCTTTCCCATAGTCAGTTTTGATCATTTAGAATGGAAGAGGACTGCTGTGTACTTGAGACTTAAATTTAGACTCTTTCTTTGTATTCTTTTCAGTAGAAAAAGGCATATGTATTAATCTGAAGCCTTCCTCTAAAGTAGGAGTACCAACTCCTAGCTAATCTGATGAGTAAATTTGAAGATATGGGAAAAATAGTAATAAAAAAGCCACTTAACTAGTTTTTCTTAATGGAAATGCAATGAGTTTTTTACTCAGGCATGATTAGCACATTTGAGCAAGGCAAATTCATCATCCAAGACATGCCAAATATCCCAGCTTCCTTTGTTAGTTACAGCGTGAGATGGGGACCTTCAGGGAAAACACGTTTGCATATCTAGATGAGAGCAGGGGGAAGAAAACAACACACATGGTCACTAAACATCAAACCTACCCACTTCAGCAAGACCCAASTTTCTCTATTTGTTGTCCATAATAAAACTCACTCCCAGAAATATCTATGGATAAACATTATAAAACCTTCAACAGAGGCAATCTTGAAGTTCTACTGTTTAACATCAATGGCTCTTCTAAAGCAAAAACTGTGGTTGCTCCAAGGAAAAGATCATTTCATACAATGCAATATTAATTCTTCTTTTATAGATCCTTTTAACTTTCACTTACAAACTGTTTTAATGTAGAATTGTCAGGAATCTCTGAAAATAATGTGTAGTGACAGGTCCAGGATTAAGCTCTGCTCACGAGCCTAGAATAGATAAATTTGCCTGTAAATCRCTTTTAAAGAGCAAAGCATACACTGTAAGCCCTCTCCTGCCTCCTACAAACTGACACCAACAAGGCAGCTGGGAGAAGTGTATGCTAGCAATTCATCTTAATTATTTTTCAGCAAAGCTGTCCTAATAGGATGTGTCTTAGATTTTGATTAAAACGACCCTCTGAAATCTGGTCCTTATAGAAAGCTGACAAGTAGAGACAAAAGTTGAACCTTCTGGCACTTCTAATTTTGTCCTTCACTAAAACTGAAATGCTTCTAAACACTCTCACAAAACTGTTTTTTTTTTTTTTTTTATTTTTATTTATCAGCTTACTCATCATGAAGAATCTGCTGATGCTTCTTCAGCAATCAGCAATGATACATACTACACTTTGGTCCTTTCAACATTCATTTTACTTTTGATTTAGTTTCCACCATAGCATGGTTTCTGCAATTGCTTGAATGTCAGTAATTCAGTACTATAATAAAATAATTTTATATAGAGAGGCTTATACAAAGGCTTAATATTATATAAAGGCTTTTATAAAGGTTCTATATTATATACATAGAGGCTTGTATAGAGAGACTACATAAAGGTTTTATTCCTGTGTATTTTTTGTAAGGCCTGAATTGATAGGATATGTCATAGGTAGAGTAGTCCCAAGACTTAGGTACACTGCACACCTGAATGCAAGCTTCTAATCATGCTATGCTGAGATGAGATTTCTTCAGAATTCTCATTTTTTCTATCTTATAGGATCTATAATCTGAAYTTATATAAAACTGACGGGATATAACCTCACAGATTTGATAGAAAAGTTTTTAGATAGCATCTTAATTGAGATTTTCTCGTAAGACCATAGTATGCTTCACTTCATGACACCAGCAACGCATGAAATGCAATTTCAGCATTTGCAATTGCAGTTGAAGCTGTGTGTGCAGTTGGGAGACACCAACGGGACCTTCAGGGGTTTTGGATTAGGTATCAGACGCGCTGAAAGGTGCRTCAAGGAAAGAGCCCTGGAGCAGAGACGCAGCTGGGGAATGGGCCACTGCCAGAAGGGTGACAATAGCTACATAAGTATTAGCACTAACTAGAAAATAGGCAAAAAGAACTGTCTTGCTTTTCAGCTAGYTCTCCCAGGTTGTTACAGAGGAAAAGTAGGCTCTAACACTTTAGTTAGCTCAAAGGGGAAAAACAAGTCATAAATATTTTTGTGGTTATCTGAAGTTGTTCCTCTTTTTTTCGAGGGATGTGAGGGAGGTAGTGGTAGATTTCACTGCTACTCCTCCTAAAAGAGTGGGACTGTAGGGGGATGCTATGATACATGCTCCATGACACCCTGTCAGCATCAACCTTAAAAATAGAAATGAYGAGATAAAATACGATGCCTTAGATTTTAACTGTCTTGGCACACAGAGGACAGTGATTAGTAAGAGCTTTGAATACTAATTCACTCCTGGGTGTGGGGAGACACGGGTGCAAAAAGTCAAAAAAGGAGGCTCAGGTACCAGGCCACACAGCACTAGACTTCTGTTTTAGATCAGTTAACAACTATTTCAAGCATTTATTCCCCTGACCATTCCTGTGCGAAGTTCTGCTGTTTTCTCTAATGCTGGAGGCAGTTCCCCACCTAGTGCGTCAGCTCGAGCTCAGGAAGGTAGAAACCCTCTGTGTTTATAGGCTATCCCAAGGCATGAGCCTCAGCATCACCATGTTAGCGGATCGTGTACGGCACCCCCAGAGTGCCCCGGTACGCCCCGATCTGGTGCTTGCCAGAGCGATGCCTTGCTGCTCTTTCACATTGGTGCAGCTTTGCCTGAAAAAGGCCCAAGCTCTAAGGCTGTAGTTTTACATACCCTATGCAGCACAAACCAGGATTCCTGCCAGAAAGCAAAGGAAGAAATAAATCCTTCCCTCTCCTCCAGCTACTTATTCCAGGCTCCATTCTGCYCCCTCCCCTTGTGACCAGCACAAGCCTCTTGTGATCTGAGCTGAAATATTGCAAAAATAAAAATAAAGCTTTAAATAGGAAAAGTAGTGTTCAACTTCTTTTGGTCAGAGATGCACCAAAGAGGAGAAAAGGCTGGGAACACACAGTCAAGGTGTTAGCAGAAGCAGTGCTCAAGAGAAACACCACACAAAACCGAGGCAGAGCACAAGAATCAAGCAGAAAAGCACATGAAACTTCCTCTTCTGATTTTTTAATAAGGACAGTATCCTGATATTATGCTAGATTCACCTTTCTGTTTGCATTTTTCCAGTCCTTAACAAGTGCTAGGAACAGCTTTTGGATGAATATGAAGGACATGTAGTGAAATGCTCTAACCCTGCAGAACTTGCCCTTATTTTGTCTGGCATCACACTTTAAAAACCATCCTGACTCCTGTGCAATATGTTCACTGTCATAAATCACTTCCAGACACTCGGAGCAGTAAATTAACACYGTTCCCATCTCCTGCAGGAGGGACAGGAGGCTTACATAACCCACAGAGCRAAGGGGGAAGCCGGCCAGTCTGCCCTAAATAGGTCTTCTCAACATGAGAGGAATAGTTCCTGCAAAGCAAAAAAAAGCTCCTGCTCCTGACACCTCCCACCTTCACAAAAATTTATTGTTTGTGCTGTAGAGGCATTTCAGCACTGGCATCAACATCCTCAGCTTTCAAACAGAAAGACAGGCAGTAGAAAGAAGTAGACCACCAACGGGGCTGAGCAGAAGCCAGCATGTCCTACTCCAAAAGGCAAATGAAAGGAAAAAGAAAACACAGATTCCTTCCAGCTCAACTAAGATCAACTCAAAAATGATTTGGGAAGAGCACTTGCTCTTGGAATCACAATCACTCTGCAAAAATGTCAAGATCTAGTAGGAGGGATTAGACAAAACAGGAGGATTGACATTCTCAGTACCCACTCTTCAAAGTAGGCTTGCCAGTAAGCTGGGTATGGGCAATCTTGCTTTTCATATCTAGCTTGGTCAATATTTTCTGAAGGCTTTATCATCATTTCAACTGTTTTTTTAAATGTTTCATTTTTATAAAAACAAAACAAAAAATACACAACAAAAAAACCCACTACTTCCAAATACTAAAAATTGGCCGAAGTATAAGGAAAACAATTCAGCAAAGGTCTCACTTGACCACGGCCCCTTCCACAAAATAAGTAAGATTGACTTCAAAATTGCCAGAGGGATTAAAGATTCACCATCATCTCAGCTCCAGCACAGCTAGGCTGACATAACTTTCTTCTTTGACTTGTGTTAGCAAGGATGAGGCAGGTGCATAACACCAGAAATACCAAAACAAAAATGTCCTTAACATTTGAATACGCTGAATGTTTGCAGAAGTATTAGCTCTCAGGGCTTATCATATGAGGGCCATTCATGTTTACTTCAGAACCAAAGATGATAAAGCACCACGAGGACAGGGAGACCTTTTCATCAATGAGGAGGAGCCACACTGCAGTTAGGAAAACAGCTCTCTGCTCTTGGCTCTACCACTTGAGCACCATGGGAATTTGGGCAAGCTGTTTGAATTTGTTTCCTTCYGATTTCCCCAGGTTAAGAGATGGATATTTCCTGGACAAAATGATTCAAGATGAACAGATGAAAAACTCTATAAAAAGTACAAGAGATTCTGCATTTCACCTAARATCCAGAGTCTTAAAACTTACTGTAATTCACAGCTCCGTGTATTATTCTGAGACATAAAAGTCTTTGGATGAAAATATTTGCATTTAGATACATTTAACCTTACATTAAAACCATAAGATGAATAATACTTTAATGCTCTTGTCATATTTTTTAGCTGTGCCCAAGGTGAGCGACTAGACTTTCCCTCTACCCCCAGTACAGAGTTCAGTTCTAACACCATTTTTTTCATACTTTTTTTTTTTTTTTTCTTTTTTTTCCCCTCCTTCCTGGCACAAAAATCTGAATGCAGCAAAGACATTAGGGATGATGGGAGAAAGAAATAAGGCTGACTGCTAAATTAACTGTATAAAGAATGAAAAGGAAACAAACCTGGTAGTTCAAAGATATATTGTGACCTATTCTGCCATGAGCCTCTGTGTCATTTCAATTCCAAGATTCATTCCTGGAGTTCAGGCTAGCCATTGCTTATATTTCCACTTTGATAGTATATAAAACATACCAGCTACTCTTCATGGACATACATAAAGGACAAGTTATCCCTTTTGCCTTAAGCATTATATATTGAAAAAAGAGAGATAATGACAACCAACACTTTTCAGAGCATGAATTACCATACTGTGCATGAAAATGGATAGTGCTATTGCCTCAGAATCCATACAGGCACACTGGTGGCAACACCTGTAAAAAGCAATTCCACCAGCCCCAAGAATCTCAAAATGAACAAGTCTCAGGTTTAGCCTACTACTGCTAAACTCTTTCTGCAGGAATTCTGTTGGGAATTGTTGGGAATTTGCTGACACAGCAAATGAAAATATTTGAAACTGGAACCCACTTCCTCTCATTGCCAAGTATCTCTGTACAGGATGTTGGCGATCCTTCTCTGCATTTCTCCTGGTAGAGGTACAAGTTGTATATATAACTTTCTGAACATTGAAAGGAAGCTTACAGATCCTTAAAAAGCCATATCACAAAAGGCACTGAAATACAATTTACAGAGTACTAGACAAGTACATAAGTTGACTTTTCTTTCCTTCCTGGGTCTCAGAAAACATTCTAAGAAAAACTGTCTTTTTAATCCTTAACTGAATCTTCACCCATTTTTTTTGCACATTGGTACAAGAGAAGGGAAGGAGAAAGGGTGGTAGAAGCACAGAAGATAAACATCATCAAGAGAAGGAGAAAGGAAAACAAGAAGAGGAAGAGCAGTGCAGGGAGATGTAGGAATAGCCTACTGCAAAAGCATGGGAAAAGAACAAAAAGAATGTTGCAGCAGCACAGATCATCTCTGTGGTTGTGGTCTGTCCGGGTCACGCACCTCATTTACCTTTGAAAATACCTCTGTAATAGATATTTCCTTTTCTTCTATAACTCCATGATGACAGATGTCGAGCACTGCTAAGACAATGTCTACTCTAAAATACACTTATTCTAAAAGATTTTTTAGAGAAATGCAGTTATGAGGGGTTTTCTCCCAGTAGGTGCTAAGAGCATATTCATTTTAAATGAAGCATTGCCTGCCTGTAACTCAAGTATTCCTCRTTCTTTGGTCATTCTCCTCTCCTGTTTTCTCTACTAGAGACAGTCTTAGTTCCATAGCATGAATCACATATCACAAAGCTATTTTCCTTGGGTCCCACTCCTGACATCACAGAGCATACAATCTTCCACTGAAAAATTCTCTGATCACACACCATAATTTAGCAACATCCATTTAAGAGTAATTTATACATTTGTATTAGTATTGTAATCAAGGCTTATCTAGCCAGTAATTTTACTAGTGCTATTGCTGATTCATTCAATAGCCCTGAGTACTAGCTTCTATGAAAAGGTACCTTCTGCCTCCAATCTATTATCAAAAATGACTAACAACCTAATGCTTAACACCTATTGGAGGGCACTCTTAGACGCTGCTTGTCACCTTCAGTCTTTCCTCAGGCTGCTTATCACCCTCCTCAACTCCTTCCTACCATCTCCCTTGGTGGAAGGGGCATCTTCCCCAGATCTGTTGGTGCAAGCTCACCTAGAGTCACTCCTTACCATGATTATTTCAGAATTACTTAGATTATCTTGGAAAATAACAGTAATAGAATTTTTCTAATCTGAATTCTTGAGAAAATCATGTTGAAGAACCATTATCTATTCAGTCATAGAAGCAGATGCAGCAGGGCAAAATCTTCTTATCCTTCCAATTCAGACAATCTCAAGTCCACCTGTGGCCTCATCCACAGTAGTAACCTTCTGCACGAGCTCATTCTTGTCCTCTGCAGGACAAGATGGAAAAAGAAACACTTCTTCTAATAAGTATTTTTGTATGATGGGCTATTTATTTATGCACCTATAAACACGATTCATTATTGTAACTGTGCTGCACATCTATTGTTTAATGCAGCAGAATTTGGAGTTTACTGTTTGGTGGCAACATTTGTTTGGATAGCCTCCTGAACCGTACTCCACGGAAATAACAATCCTGGAAAAAAAATGAAGGTTCATTTACTTTCTGGGAAAAAGAAAATTTTTCAAAATCACTGAGATGATTAAAATTCACTCTGAGGTCTGAAASCTTTATTCTCAATTCAGAACACTATTTATATTTAAATCCTCTGCTCAAAGGCATGTGCATTTAAAGCAGAGCAGGTGGGGCCTGACAGGACAGCACTTTGGCTGTTATGTAATAACTAGCTACTCTGCTCTCAGTTATGCTAATTGAAAACCAGCTCAACCTGAGGCCGACAGTGCTTCGGGCCAGTCCAGCCCCCMTCCTAGCATGGACAGCTACAACAGCAGGGCACGGGGGAAAGAGCAAAGGGAGGGACAGAGAGATGGCTGAACTGCTTCAGAAGACTCCAAGCTAGTGCTGTCCCTCCTCCACTGAATAAATGGCTAGCAGGAAGCCAACTGCCTAGGTTGCCTAAGCCAATTTCTCTAGCATACAGGTCATTGCAAAGTTTCTTGATAAACAAAATAGAAGATTTTTTGTTTGGTCTCTAGGAAGCAGTCCGTCAATTACATCATGAGGAAAATCCCATCCTTATGTATCCCTGGATGAATTATTCAAAAATTAGTTACCTCAACCTTACCAATTATTTATTCCATCTGCATTTCAAGAAACAAGGGGAAAAAAAAAAGTCACAACACACACTGAAAACTGAATGAAAAATCCTTCCTATACCCTTTCTAAATGGATGAAATGTTTCTGTCAGTTTTACTATTCCTTCCTTTAAATATAGTTCAGTTCTACATTTTGAGTAGCATCACYCTTGATTTCAAGGCTGATGATGTCAGGATTTCTTTTTAGACTTTAAAATCCACAGATGGACATCTCTGGGACTCCAACTAACACAAARATGGATTTTTAAGGAAGATAAATCAATCTTCTGTTTTTCAAACTCTYGGAGATTCACCATATATTTTGCAGCACAGCATTCTCATTTATATCTGAGCCATAATACATAAGCAGAACATACACACACACAAAAACAGGTCTTAAAATTGATCTCCTCCTCTTATGCAAGGATCATTTTTTCACAGTATTTTTCTATCCTTCAAAGTTACCTTCTACAGATTCTAAAAGGTAGGGAAAAGGAGAAGCGTCCCGCACTCTCTCTGTCCCCTAAACCTGTGCTCCTTCCCTCTGCTGCCTCAGGGCTGTATATAAGGAAGAAGTGCGATACTAGGAAGATATCTTTTTGCTAGGAAGGAGCAGAACATATTGAAATGACATAATGACTAAGAAGAGATCACTAAGAGGGTCAAAGGCTGTGTGCACAGCAGCCCTTAAAAAGAATAGGTATTAAATTTCTCAGCTATTAATCCAACCTGTGACCCTTGCCACCAGTTAAAACATCAGAAGGAATTGCAACATTAACCACTAGACACTTCTGAGCAGTTCAAACAGAGTCTAATTAAATCTGCCCCCAAATTTGTCACCCAGTACAGAAAAATAAGACAGAAAATTTCAGCATGACTCAAAAGCAAAAGGTAGGTGGGATGAGGATACATACACTGGCATTTATTACAGGCAAACATGATTTTAATCAGATCCAGCAAACTATCATCCTGCTGTTGGTATAGGGATGAGTTCATTTTCGGAGTGCCAAACTTGCAGTGCCATGAAAGCCCTGCTGCCCAAGGAGTATCTTATGGCCATTTTGCTAAAAGCAGAGCCATCAGCAACTGCTGCACTGTACCCTGGGGTTTGGTTCTAGCAACTTTTGCTTTTGTTATTCTTGTCCTAAATAAGGGCATTGGGCTGTCTGTGGAAAGTAGCAAACACAAACTATGYGCTAGTTACCTCCAACAGAAAGGATCAAGCACCTGTGCTTATTTGCAATTACACAGGCAAAGCGTACAGTCCTCACAACGCTGTTCTCATGAGTCATTCCGAAAAAGATTAGAAGAAGTGAGAACAATACTGGTGCAATTAGACATCAGCAGATTAAGCACGGTCCGCGTCAGCASGTTTTTAGGAATGAAAGCAGTAATCCCAGCCAGGAGCAGGCTCTGCACTATACCCTGCACTCAGTTGTGAGCTGGTTATCAGACAACACGATAAGATACTTGAGCAACGCTGAAGAACGTACCACAATCCTACACAGTTGGCGCAGATGCTATAGAAAATACTGACCTGCTGAAAGAGAGAGAAAGAAATAAACTGCAAAAACATGCTGGCCTTCCTCCGTGCACGCCTATTCTTCCTAGTCTCCTCTTTTTACACAACTACCTTCACATCAGCATTGTAGTACTGAATACTGATGACAGCATCCGGTGCAGCTCCAATCCTTCCCTTTTCTTTGAGTGCTTAGGGCCRGATACATACCTTCCCAAGGCTACCTCATTTTGGACATACAGGGTATTTTGATATTAAATAATGTGTGCTGCTCCATTTGGGAGTACAAAGATGTTAGCAGCTATACTCCATCATTTGGAGCTCATGAGTGCAGAAAAATAATATAACAAAAGACTGAAATTGAACAAGTTGTTCCAAGAAGCTCCAAAAGTTATAATGAATGTGTTACAGAACAAGTTTTACAAAAATCAGTTTTCAAATTACAGTATTTTGCCTTGAAAATTGTATTTCTTCAATGTGAGAAAACGATTCCAAGAACTGCTCTTCTAGAAGCATGATGCTAAAAAGAAAGAAGGGTGAAAAAGTAGCACTTTAGTGTTTTTCCTTGTAAATCCTGGTCCTGTTCAAATCCCATATGGATAATATGTTTCTGTCACTGGTTTCAATGACAATAGTAGACCAGTACAGTGCTAAAACAAAATGCCTGTAGTCCTCCTATTGACCTTCAGCACTTCTCTTCCTCAGTCATGCCTAGGAGCTCTTTCAGGCTAGAATATCTTCTTTTAAAGATTAACATTGCTTTAAGTCAGGAAATATTGTTAAATACTACCTCTTGACTTTCTCAAAGGGAGAAAGGCAAAATTAAATCTCTTCAAATGGAAGTAACTGGCTTTCCTGTTACATTTATTTGATTACTAAGAAACCTTAGATGTAGAAGAAACCAAAGGATGTAGAAGAGATGAAAAGCAACATTAGTTGATGTGCATCAAATCCTCTCCACTTATAACAAGCAGCTCTAAAAAAGGTTATTAGTGCTATGCTGTGGAAAGCATACATGCTGCTTCTACAACATACTTTCATTATTCACTGACAAAATCCATGCCTTACAGTGTAATATACTACAGGCACAGGCAAAGCAAATATTAGAGGAGGGAGATATTTTCTAGACGGAATGTAATTTAACAGTGACAGCAACTTAGTATTGACTGCCTTCTGCTTGAACTTAGTCACTTCATTACTAAAATAAAGRAGCTATACTTGAAAACAAAACAAAAAAACCCACAGCTATATTTCATAAGCAAAATGTTAATAAAACTCGCCATGAGTGGCTCTTCTAATGAGATTTTTTTTAATGACAGGGAAATCATTAAGATATAATGATTCTGAAGCTGCCACTGCTCCATAAAAGAACCAACTGTCATAAGGAAGTTACCTTTTTGCTAACTAATGCAACCTCAGAGTYTTACACCAGGGACTTCACATAATACTTTTCAAACTGGTAAATTTTGACACCTCCTGAGCTTGCCGCAGTACCTCATTAGATATACTCTGCTACTGTTTGACTGTCTACAGCATCAAAAAGTATCTCCTAATTTCCAAGCTAAATTTGATCTCTTAAATCCAACCAATAGCTCCTCATTGTATTTTTAGTATCAAGTTTAACATACATTCTGTTCTTCATTACATTTCTACTTTCCAATTATTTTATGCAGTTATTTAAGCCTATCTTTTACAAACCTGAAGAGGCATTTCCTGCTTTCAAAGATGAGAAGTGCTACGTTCTCTCCCCCGGCCTAAGGGCAAGCAAAACGGGTAGGGACACCAAACTGGCTTCAAGTGCCTATGGACTGAACATCATCTTTATTCATGCTTCCCCTCAACACTCCATCAGTTGGATCAGTAAGCATTTCTGCTATACTTTGGCCTGCAAATACATACACACACACACACACMCAAATCAAGAGAACCTTGATTGAGCTAAAGGAAATCAATGTGCCACTTAATGTAAGTGCTCCTCCTGTCCTCCTGGCATAGGCCCTTGAAGTTTTTCCCACCGTTCTGCCCCTTTTCTGCATCATGCAGCAAAGAAGCTCTGACCAAGACTGTGCCAGATGATGTAGCACCTACAGGCCCTTGCTATCTAAAAAAGTTACCCTGTTCAGATTTTCACCTTCGTGAGTTTCTCTGCACATTATATCACAAAATACACTCAATGTCTTCTGCTAACTGCCAGTTGTACACACGCAGCCTACGAACTGAAAGTTACAGCAGTTAGTTGGCAGTACTAAGGTACTTTAGATGGGGCTAGACTGTCACCAGGAAACTTGACTGCTTTCAGTGGCAGGCCTGAGAGACTAGCCAATATTCAGCTATCACATGTGACAGAGAACCAAACCCATGTCTCCTCCCTTGCTCCCTACTCCAAGCCAGGAGATAGGACTCCAACCACTCTCCAGAAGTCTACTGAACCACCATGCAAATTGCATCGTTAATTTACTTTTACACACTCTAAATACTGCTGCGAGCCCGTTACTGCATCACTTGTGACCCCTGCGGTTGAAGAACTGACCCCACTGCAGAGCAGGCTCTCCACGCAGGCACCTGGTCGTGTCAGTCGGCCGCCAGCTACGCCGAACTGCAGCATTCCAGCTCCGGGATATCTCCCGCCTCCGACCAGAGCAACACACAGCCCAGAGGGACAATTCTTGTTTCTTGGACCACTAATAAATTTTATTCAACAGAAAAATGATGACYGTTTCAAGTGATAGGGAAATGTCTAAAAGGTCGAGTAAAACCGTTTCCTCTCCATTTGATTAGATGAAAGCTAAGGAAGAAAAAGGATTATCAAATTAAAGAGAGTAACTATCAAAATRGTGTTATTTCCTATAGACTAGAGACTCCATCTTTTCATGGTAGCAGATAAAACTCATAAAAAATTGCTTTACTATAATATCCAGTAATATATGGAAATTGAATTCATCTGTTTAATTGCTCTTTCTCTTTACTATATATTTAGCTGTCCTATTCATTTATAAGTTGATGAAATATTATCCAAACATAGAATGCTACTTTGGTAGATGTTTTGGCTAAATAGCTAAGGATATTGTAGCACAGACACRTATCACATATCCTGTTTACTATAGCTTAAAGACAAAATTACCGGTCCTGGCATTTCAGTTAGCTGGAATTCCTGAGGCCAGGAATTTTCCCATGCTGTTTCTAACCAAGAGGGAGATTTTCAAGACAGTCTGTAGCAAGCTAACCCATATGATTCTGCATTTCATTACTCTCATGCCTGAAATTTTGGCATAAGAGGTTTAAGTAACTCCACAGGACTACTGCAAAGATGAAACCTCAAGGAAAATACAAGAATCAAATACAGTACRCGCTAATCTCATTAATTCTTCACTTTCTTGCCCAGTACATAGTAGGTGGTTYCATATACTCAGCCTTGTTCCTTAGAAACAGCTGTTGATGGCCTCCACACTGGGATACTGCAGAAAAACAGTAAGAATTAAGCAAAGAAGTGAATGTGAAGTGGCAGAGTGACTTTTTTTTCTTATGGCATTAATGCATGAACTCTTTCATTCTGAAGTAAAATGGCTTTACTGCGCCTCCAAATTTTGGCTAAGTTGTGAGGAAAATGCACGTGCCTGTATTTATTATACGTTTAATAACCCAGTGGCATCCTCACACTGTTAGGCACTTTGCCTAAGAAAATTAATGCAATCAATACCAGAGTCACAATATTTCCCCACCTGCCCAGTGTGGCCTTCCAGTTCTGGCAAACTCAAGTTTGCAATTCAGACATGGAAAGTGCTGTGCTCAAAGTTACATACTACGGACAGTGGCAAAAGGCTGGTCAGAAACACCCCAGACCAACAAGTATCAATTCTTGCTAACTACAATTCCCTGAAACCGCAAATAAGACTTAACTAGAGAAGGAGGTGGCACTTATTGAACATATTTTTCTCCCTTGCATCCTTTCATTATAGAGCGGCTGTGGTGTGTGATCCTTCTTAAGCACCTCATACATGCTATAAACTTCATCTTTTTTTTTTTTTTTTTTCCCCAGGAACTCTATAGCTATTAACGTTGAGGCCAGCAACAGAGACTCACTGTAGGTCAGGACAAATATCCAGAGCACGCAAAGGCTGCAAAACAACGGTTTTATTGATACCTATGACTTCAAGAAACTCTGCTTAATTCTAAAGTAAAATAGTCATTCTTAGACAAAAGTACGTAAGCTTAGCTTATATACATTGATTTGGAAATGAAATAACACCGTATTTTGAGCCATACTCTCTAAAAACAGGATTGAACATGATATCAGTATTAAGAGATCCATAACTTGTAATCTGCACATGCAAATCAGATRCCATGACACTGAAATGGGCAAGAAAATTGGAAAGAGTTCAGAATCTAAGGATACAGCATCAGTTTTGTTGCCCACATAGTAATGGTGAATGCAACGGCTGTTCTGCTCAAAATTTAGTGGCTTTGTAAATTAGTTTGTTGCTTTCTTAAAGTGAACCAAGTCTCACTCCTAACTATCTTGCTGTACAGTTTAGAACTTTCCACAAAGTAAGTTTGGGATTGYGATACATCCAAGGCCCCAAAGGCCRTGCATTGGACATAAAACTTGGAGCGAGGCACATTTAGAAAATTGGACTATTTCCAGTCTGTTCTATTCTTACACTGCTACGGAAGTCTGCTCATGAACAAAGAGCTCAATTTGATAGATATTGCACAAAGCAAGCTTTTTGGGTTTTGTTTTTTAATAAGAAAGCTTGATCTAAGAGAAGACAAGTAGATGATCGGGGAGATCAGTAAGACAATTAATTGCTTAGTTTAACAAATAGCGCAGTCTGCTCACTGAGAAATGGTACTTTTTTGTAGGCATCCTGACAGAGAACTTAAGATAGGATTTAAAGTGTGATAATGAGGTAGCTTTGCAGATAATTATAGGAAGTACCTTCCAAGCATAAGAGGCACCCTGGGAGAAAACATAAAGGTGCTTCTATTAAAACGAAAAAGTGAAAATAGAAACTAGCAGCACCAACCAACAGGATCATCCAAAACTGAATGAAATAGGGTARATAGGAAAGTAGATAGCCCCAAAAGGCTTTCAAAGTGACAACTAACTTGAATGCAATGAAATTCAGCTGGGGGAAGGAACTGAGACAAGATTCAGGAATACTGGTACTAGCAACAAAATAAAGGCCACATTTCAAGGAATTATTTCAGCYGTGCAAATTTCACAGAAGCACAGATTTTTTCCCTCCACATACATCTCTTCTTCAAAAAGTTTACAATGGAGAGAGAATTACAAGTCATTTGCTCTCTTTATCTGAGTGAACTCTGTATAATGCAAGACAGAGGTAAGTGGATGAAGGCAGAAGGCAAATGATTCTCTTCCCACCACTAATAACATTAGTTAGGATCCCGCAGCAGCTCACACACCCTCCCGGTTTGACAGGATTGGTTTGAAATAAATAAATATAGTCAGACATCAATTCCTTTAAAATTCTATATTCTATAGCAGCTGAAAGCCAAGACTGTGGTAATAGTCATAGTTTTCATTCCTGTAGCAGCTCCATTGCAACAAGAACGATATATTGGTATATTGCAGTGGAAAACATATGTTGAGTTGCAACGTGGACTGCAAGAGCTCTTCACAAGAAAGTGCTRCAAGATCAGACCTCAACAACTGATATTTTATCCCAATTGCAACTAAGCTGCACCCTAAGGCTACAGGGGGACAATACTGAGCTCTAAAAAAACTTCTAAAAATGCTATATTGCCCTCTAGTTATCAATTAGCTTAGTAAGGGTTTGGGGGAAGGATGTGTGCATTTTATTTTTAAAGCGTCATTCAAATTAATTGAAACAACTATTGTAATTAGTTTCGATTGCTGTTTTTATATTTTGCTCTCCCCAGGCTCTGTGGAACTGGTACAAAAAATACTCAAGGTCCCAACATCAGACAAAAACCTAACCCCAAATGGGCAGAGGGCACAGATTACATCTGCAATCACATCATTGGACAGGCCAGTCTGCTCCCACTTCCCAAGAAGTTCTTGCCTGAGAAAAAAAAAATTAGCAACCCACAAACACCAGTCTCTCTCTGGATCTTGCAGATGCAAAGATATATTGCTCAGATTACCTCTTTTTCAGTCAAGAAGTTCTGGACACAATCTACCTAAAAATTTTCAGTGGAAGGACAGTGATAAGATAAGGAAAAAGAACACCAAAAATAAAACACATTAACAATTATATTTTACAAACGGTCTAGGAGCCATGCCTCCAGATGAGAATAAACAAAAATGTCTTATTAATTAATGTTATCAGTAAAACACTCTTAATTTAATGCCAAAAGATTACAGGACATGATTTTTTTTTTTAACAAGAAATGAATTACTCCTTAAGTATTCAAAAGGAAATTAGGAGGCACTATGAATTTCTATCATGCATGCCTAGTGAAAATCAATGATCACAGTATTATTTCCAGCTTCTCTACTCTCAAGAAAACACCCAGAGGGCACTTTTTCCTCATACATTGATCCCAGTTTCCAAATGTAACCAGTCTGAAAGTACCTATATTGGAGACTTGGCTGCTTTGTTTCAAAGCTCTGGAAGCTTCCTGTTCCTAAAATTTTGCCAGAAATTCTTTGGCAGTGATGGGATGCATAAGAAGTGAATAACTGATCATCACTCTTGATAAAATAAAAAAGTGCCATTCTTATATTAAAACTAATTCTTAACCTAATCTCTCTTTGGTGAACTTCCAAATTATGAACAATTTCATTTTGATTTTTATATTCAGTTTATTTTCACTATGCTTTATTTTACTCTCAACTTTCTAGAAGAGCTAAAACCCACGAACACCTTAAAACTTTGGAGAATACACATTCAGAGAGAGAGCAATGAATGACTCCTCTTTGTTTTCTGGTTGCATGTTTGATCTGCTGGATACACAAAGGCAGCACTGTCACTGGGCGCTTTCTCCAAGGACTTTCCACTGAAGCTCTTCAGGTTTGCAAACAAGAGCCCTACCCTAAACACGCAGCAGTACAAGACAGCAACAAGAGGAACAGCCAAATCTTTCTAATATCAACGAGAAAGTAACACCTGTGCAGAAGGTCAGCCCTGACCTGCAGCTAAATAACCTGAAACACGTTACAAGACATAAATATTATACAAAAACAGGAGAAGGGAACTAGGGAAAAAGCTGTAAAGTCATACAGCCAGAATTGACCAGGATACCTGTCAAGCATGTGCGTGCTGATCACCATGGCTTAGATAGGTCAATAAACACGTTGATTCCACTTATCTGTCTCTCACTTTCTTCTCTGGTCACAAGTGACCTGGCACATTTCCCTTGCCATCAAGGGGATCTTGAAGCACTCTAACATCAATATGACAACACCTGGAGGGAAGCACCTCATAAAATAACCGTCACCTCTCTTAAYAGAAAAGATCTGCAAAATTTGACAAACACAGGTCAAATTCAAAATTCATCATGTTGCAAAAACTCCAAACTATATTTTTATCAAACTTACTGTTCAACAAAAAGCTGAATTGCCCTACATAAAGCTCTGTTATAATCCCCAGTGCACAGAGCCTTCTGCAGAAAATACATAAGCCTTGTTACACAGGCAGTTTTAGAAAGCTTGCAAAAAGGATATTGCTACATTCCATAAAAAGAGAAGGACTGAGGAGRAGGGAGAAGAACTCAAATGCCAGTTGCACGCTTAGTAGCAGTTCTGTCAGACAACAGTGCTGTGCTCAAAATACTGACACCAAATCCATCTCAAACAGAAACATTTTTTATTAGGATAAGCACTGAGAAAAACCTAGAAACTTATCTAAATGTGGCTGTAACTTCCAAAATGTCTGGGATCCACAAAAAGCAAGCTTTTAAATCTCAATTTGCTCTCCRATATGACCTTTTCAGCTTTCTTGGYTGGAGAAAATCTTTAGTCAAAATGATTTGATTTTTGCTGATTCTATATCCTTCTGATTTTAGATAAGAATATAAATAAATATATATATACGTATAAACCTTCCAACAAGGTAGTTTTCAGCTGGTTTCACCCTTTAGGATCATGTAGGTTTTGAAGTGCCTAATTCAACACTGATAATACAACTTTCCTGTACAACATCTTCTCTTTTGCTGGCACAAGCATTTGGAGGACAGGATCTATAAGCTATCCTGAGGCAGGCGCTGAGTGACTAAGGATATGCACACAGTTAATTTTTCAATCCGGGCCCATTCCTAACTCTTACCCATGGCACATCCACACAAGTGTGTTCTTTATGTACAGCGGAGGAGGCAGCATGGCGGGGGTCCTTCCAGTACGATTCATATCTGCAGGGTATGTGAAGCTAAGAACCAAGAACTGCCCTAACTGCAAGACATTAGAAAAAAACAACAACAAAAACTCATTTTCTCAGAAATACTCTATATTTGAAACCTACTTTTATAGATTCAAGTGCTTTGCATTAGTGATACTTGGACAAAAGATTGACCTTGTTACTCTTTGCCTACTTTGCAGTTCTCTCTTCACAAAGAAAGCTTTTTTTTTCCACGCAGGTCCAAACAGAAGTCAGCAAGGGCAAGCTTGCATAAATTCACTATTGCTAACTTCTGACTGAGTAGCTTAATTGACTGTGCTTCCAAGCTGCAATAATCTTAACTTAGGACAAATAGAAGCTCTCATTGCCTACATTAAAGTTTTGCATTAGTACAGAGAGATCACTGGCCAAACGGATGCTCAAGATGTACACCCAAACTCACACTGACCCGTCTTCTTCATTTAAGCTATTTTTTTCCCTTATATATAGACATATTTTTGACCTAATTTTTAAAAAATTGTCAGCTGCCCTTTACAGAAAATGGTGAACAGTACTTCAGAAGAAAAAAAAACCAATCTTTAGAAACTCCACTTTTTTTCCTAGATATCCAAGTTTCACATCAACTGTATCATCCTTGCTTAGGAATAGCTTTTAATAGAACCATTTTTAAAAATTAAAAATATACAGCTTGGTTATATAATCAAACCAGAGGCTAAGCATTTCCTTACCAAAAGCAATGCAATTTGAATACATGACCTAGTTCATTATTTCAAATAGCTTAATCATACAGTGTACATAACAAAACACTTTCCTCACCCAATAAAATAAAATAAAGTCAAAAGTTCAGCATAGTAAACTAAAAAGTCAAAAGAATTTTTAAGTGCTTTTATATCTTCTGCAGTATCAGGAAGAATAATTACATAGAGAAACCATAAATGGTAGATGTCAGTTTGTTCAAAGGTGCTCAAGAAGCAAGAGATGATAATGCCTTAAGTGATCATAGATGAACAGAACCTCACCCCTGAAATTTGTGTCAGGAAATATAGGAAGAATTTCCTGAATACAGAACCTCTACCTGCAAGATATGTTTCCTTACCTAATAAATATGGCCTAATGACAGGGTCAGCTTAATGAAGTGCAATGCCATTGGCATAAACAAGTCTAAAAGTTTCACTCAACTTCTAATCAAAAATAGTTATTAYATTTCTATTTTCAATCTAATACAGTTGTGACAAGTCTTTAGAATTTGCTTGTAGGCAATTAATGTAATGGAAGAAGTTTTGTCTCCCACTCAAAGAAAATGCTGCAGCTTTTTGCTAGCACTAATAAGAGTTTTACGTAGAAATGCCAACCATGACTCAGACTTCCTTCCTCCAAAGAGATTTTTAAGATTTGGTGTTTGGGAAGCCAAGCTTTTCACTGCAGTCATTAAGTTGGAAAATCTCTTTTCCTTTCTTTCTTCCTTCAGTTTAAAGTTGAAAGTTAATACTCTCACATCCTCTGTTCAGAAAGAACCAAGCCTTTCAGAAAAAGAGGATCTATAGATTATACAATAAGGAAAAAAAGGAAAAAAGAAATAAAGAAAAAAGAAACACCAGTTGACAGAAAACAAACCACAAGCCAGACAGCATTTTCTGTGACTAAGCTCTGTCTCAGTTTTACAAAGCACAGGAGCAATAAACCTGCAAGAATTATAGTATTGTAACCTCTAGGCAGTCATTGCTCACTGTGGAAGCCTTGCAGMACATAAAAACCCTGCTGAAGCTGAAAAGAATTTCCATATTTTAAGAGCCATGCATGGAAAATAAGCTATATTTGTCTGCCCTTTAAAGAACAACCGTGCACACAGAACAGATTACATTCATACAGAAATAGTCCAAAAGTGTATTCCTAATTTTGGCATGCTTACCAGTCACACTCTTCCAATTGAAAACTATAGACACCTAAAAATTTGCTGAGTAAAGAAAAAACACCAAACACCAAACTGCAGTCCTGGAGTTAACAGTTGAAGTGAAAATAAGGTATTAGTCATTCTAACTATTTGTTTGGTTCAAATCAACATAAAAAAAAAACATAAAAACATAATGGCCTAAAAAAAAGTTCACTGATTAGTCTTAGAATTAAAGCCTCTCATAGATGCAAAATAAATAAATCCAGCAGAGTCTCTCTCTGTTTAAAAAAAAAGTTTCAGATGCTACCTGCCCCGGGCTGGACTCAGCCTGGCCGAGAGCATCATTCAGTGTCATTAAAGAGATCATTTTCACTGAGGTTTGGAAATTTAGGACAATGCAAAGAGCAGTGTCAGCTCTCTTAATTAAGGCCTTTCCAGAGAGTTGCCTGGCACTATATATTTCCATCATGTCAAGGCTATCTTGTATGCACACTAGGCAAAGTAAAGAGCAAGCTGCACTTCCGCACCTTCTCTGCAAGTTTTATGAAACATTAAGAATCAACCTAAGAACCATTTATCTGTCAAATAAAGATCAAGGATAGTTAAGGGTCTCCGGTACATAAAGGTCAAGAATAGTTAAGATTGCCTGGCAAAGATGATGGTGCAGTCTGTCCCCATCCAGTTTTAACTGGATTTTTTTACTGCTATTACAAAACAAAATCTTGGAAAAGTTTGAATTCATTCTCTTTGCAATCCAGGAAGTTCACTATGTTTTTCTTGTCAATGATAACTTGCTCTCTCTTTCTTCTTACCTTCTCTTGAATTGAAAGGTCCCTGCACTGCTCAATAGCAGGCTACCAGCTCACATTAAATATACTGCTCCTCTGAAATTGTTACATTCCTATTTATTAAAAACTAAGCAGTTAAGTGAAATAAACAGGCAGACAAAAGTAATATTGTGTTTGCAGCCTGATCAAAACTCAGACTCATAGTTCAAAGGGCTCATATTTTAATTCAACTCCATGCATGTGGATAACTAATATCTGATCGTAAAAGAAGCTGTTGATTCTAGGACCAAAAAAGGCCCAGCAACTAAAAGAAAAAAACCCAAACTTTAATTTCTACTGAATATTTAGATGATGATAGCAGGAAAGAAACTGGACTGTCTCTAGAGACTGCATTTTGGAAGCCCTCTTTGATAGTCTGTGATACTTGAACAGATGACATTGCTAGACCAATTAGAGGTTATCCAGCTGAACACTTTGCTGTCAGAAAATGCGATTAGTGAAAAGAAAAATATAATTGTCACTTTTTTCTAGGGAAAAAATAGAGAAATACTTTGTTTCATGCTGGAAAAGAAAAGATTTACAAATGAAGCACTTAAGAATAAACAATTTTGATTAACCCTCGGAAGTATGTTTAAGAACTGTATTCACAGAGGGTATTCTTTCTTTTTTTTTTTTTTTTTTTTTTTCCTCCTCTCACATTTCAGAACAGAAAACAAACATGCATTTTGGATCCTTTTTTTGGAAGAAAAAGTTTAATTGCTTCCCGTACCAATACATCTCTCAATATCTAATATAGTATCTTCCTGCTCCTCATCCTTTCAGGGATGTTCTGGGAACCCCCAGACTCATGGCCTCTTAAAGAGATGTAGCTTCAAGGAGTACTGAGAGCTCCAGAGTCTGTCAAGCCTCCAAAAAGGACGGTACTTCAGATCTGACATTTCAATAGACATTTTAAGCAAGGAAAATAAATAATAACCCATCAGTACCCAGACACTTGCAAAATACCTCATTTAACCATCTGTGTGATTAAAAAGCAGAGAGCAACTTCAGACTAGACTTGTTTCCTTATATAAAGGCACAAATTACAGGTGATCTTCACCTAACCAYATCTGGATAATTCTTCATTCCAAGAGAGGAAAGTCCCCTTGATTTGAAAGCACTAGAGCTCTTTTCAACAATGAGATTAGAATCCACTCAAACAACCAGTTCATATCAAAGCTGTAACTAACAGGGGTTCTCAGCATGATGAAACAGTACCCAGAAATGATGATACCAGAGTGYAGGAAAAAGAAAATCGAACCCTACTAATAAATTCCACTACAGCTGATTTGSGTATCTGTTACTAAGATTGCCAAAACATCCACCACTGCTTTTCACTAAAGATGCTTCCTTGTAAAGTTCTGGCATTTCTAGCAAAACTGTCTCTCACAGAAGACTGCATGTTTGTCCTTCGCTAAAATTTCTTCTTTGGAAATAAATCATAGGAATCATTATATATGGCAAGAAACACTGGTATTTGTACAACTTCTCTCCCTTCCTTTAGGCTCACTGAAGCTCATTCAAAGTTTCCTAAAAGTCATCGTTTACAGAGAATGTATTGAGAACTTTGGTGAGGCATATTTGCATAGGAAGGTGCATATAAATAAAGGGCAACTGTACAAAAAGTCAAGTACAAAATACAAACTAACAACATACAAAYGAATACAAGAGAATACAAATTAAAGCAACATTATGCTTTACACAGATTCACAATGTAAGGCACATTGGTCCCGTTAATGACACTCCAGTTTTTCCCTGTATATGCAATTCTTACTAAATGACTCTGTATTTGTTTGAAGTTTTTCCTCCTATCCTATTTTCATCTAGTCAAATGGTCATTCCTTTCTACCTTCACTCTAGAGCAGCACTCAGAAAATAATTCATGGAACATATCTGGGAAACTACACTGAAAAAGCTGGGTTCTGTAAGATCCGCTAGAGAAGCGGACACTGCCTTCTCAGCCAAAACCYTGGGAATCAACTTTCAGCATAAGTTACAGAATCCTCAAGTAGCTGCAGGGAACTTTATCCATCATAATTCAAATTACTCATATTCTAATGCATTGTAAATTATTATGAAAACTAATCTACAGAGCAGATAAAGGTCATGCAACTATAGAGAAAATAGAAGCAAATGAGGAACATTTCATTCATTCTCAGACACAAGAAAACTGTTTGCACAATATAGCCTGTTCTCCAGAGATTTTTAAGGTAAATACATTTCATTAAGCAGGTAAATGCAGCAAAAAATGACAATTAAACTTACTACCCTGCCAGTTTTAAGGGGGTTTCTTTTCTAATATCTTTTTGAATAAGATCTTACTTAGGCCTTATGAGTCTTTTTTTATATGTCTGTAGTCTGAGGATCATAGTCCTCAGAAATGCTCACGCTTAGAAGTTTGGGACTCAAAGCCAGAATTACAAAGCTTTGTAAATGTCTAAAAATAGGTGTTGGTTTTCAACTCCTTTYGCAGATATGAAAAGTGAGAGCCCTTCTCAACTGTTTGGAATAAAAGAAAGCCAAATCACAGATTTAGGAACCCATTTGTAAAATAATATTCCGGTTTGTGGATGACAAACGGGGAAGCACCTTATTTGGGGCTGCTAGACGGCAGCAAGGCTCTCCAGGAGAGGGAAGATGAAGAGACAACCCAYTGCAGTGGTTTCTGTTCTTCACTCTGGACAGCTCTGTACTCAGCATGCTGGCTGCTTAGTCTCTGTTCCCTGTACACTTTCTAGGAGTTTTTAACAACTTCTTCCTAAATTCTGGATTCCAGGCTCCAATCAGATGGCTAAAAATCAGACTGCGCAGTACCTAAGTTCTTATCAAACAATTCTTATTTCACAAAAATATCCTTATACGTGGCAGCAGAGGACAAATATTTAGAAAGATAGAAAGATCTAGTAACAAGAGAGACAGTACCTATCAACATTTTGTACATTAGAGGTGAAGCTACATCCTTCTTCATTTACAAAAGGAACAAAGTCAATGATTTAAATGTTTGTCCACAGGTAAAGTGATTAAACCTCTGAAGTGGGCGTTTCCTGTGTGACATGATGGAAGAGCTCATGTGGAAAGCATATATATTTATCTGCCTCAGTCGGGTTCCAAAAAACATATATGGCAACACACAACACAAGGCTACCAATGTCAATCAATGAAGAACTTGAGCAAGGCCTTTGGCAATGAGGAAAAACAAACAAAAAAGCAGTCAAACTATGCTGAATAACAAGCATTAAAGGTTCATGGTACGCCTGTGGGATACTGTTTTGATAAATGTAACAAATCTTAAGTTTTAAAAATTTCAGAAACAGCATACACGCCTGCATCACCACTAGATTTCAAATGTTTCAAAGTGTTCTAGAGAATCTCAAATGCTTACGTTGCAGCATTCAAGCAAACAAAGCTCGAGAGGTAGCAAATCAAAACTGTTTTATAACATGTCTCAAAAACTCTCCAAGTGCCATTCCTCCTCCTACACAGCGAGAGTAGCAAGATCCATCTCCTAATCAAGTAACGAAACTGCTGCCATGGTGCTGCTGGGCACTTGGAGGCGAGTGGTGCTGTGGGAGCAGGAAGCCTGGTTCCTCTCCCAGGTTTTCTGCTGCATGCTGACCTCTGATGCAAGCACCTTCCCATCCACAGATGGGCACTAAGGCCACAGCCTGGCGACAGCCACATGATAGCATTCCCAGAGCTTTCAAATTATCACGTTCAAAGTACTAATAAAAGAGGATATTTCCCTTTAGTTCAAATTTAATATACTGATAGATAGCATGCTGTCCCGTAAAATTTAGAAGCATATAAATAACAAACCATTATAATGACAAGTACAGAATTTCTGTGTTTACAGAAAACTGGCAGATCATAAATATTAAAGTGTGCTGTTAGCTACAAACTACAACATATAGATGCTATTTTCCCCTAAAGATAGGAAAACACTTAAGTATCACTGAAATAATTCATTATTTATAAACCGTTGAATTGTAGAGCCACATGACTTCACTACATTTTTTTCATTAAAATTCAAAAATGTTAGTTATCTCTTTGATGAATGTGCTGAAGGCAGTGGATCCTGYAACTAGTGCTGACATATTTCCCAACAATACAGTGGTATTTGCCACTCTATCACCAATTCAGTTTTTAAATAAGCCCTAATATTGTCAAATAGCTATCATGCAGCTTCATTAGAGTTAAAACACAGAGACTCTGTCACAACTGGAGATGGCRATTATGTACCTGCAGCAAGTGTTCCAGTGGGCAGATACATACTCCAAGGCAAACTTCCTTTAAGGCCCATTATAGGGAACATCTAATGTTTCCAGAGTTAAAAAGGAACCTAATCAAATTTGATAGATAATCAATCTGTGCCTTGAAAGTACCCTAACAACATCCAAGGTCCTTCAGCAAAAAACACATTTTTACTTCTTGTGACACCATCTGTCAGAAAGATCCTGATTGCAGCACAAATGAATTAGTAACAAATAACAAATTAATTGGTAACAAATTACTGACAGTAATCAAAACTTCAAACTCAAAAATCAGGAATATTTTATACAGTCAATCTCCCTATGCTATAGCAAGTCTGAGTGTTGCAACAATAGCAGTGTACCTGTCCAGGAGTCAGGACAGACCCACAAGATCTATAGATCAGGGCTAACTATCATACTGGGAAAAATATTGCTTTATAATTGTTATTGACTGGTGTATTACACACATGAGATCAAACTATCTGGCTTAAGCCAATTTCAAAGAAGCAGCTTACCTCCCTGCTAGTCATTTAGCTATTAGACAATTTTTTTTTCTCTTAATAGCTTCCCACCGTGTCACCCCCTAGCACCTAGCAGAGTGTTTTAGTTGACAGCTTTGGGTTTGCATATCTAACAACCTCCAAGACTTCAGGAAGGAATCTGGCCCCACTGCTCCACAGGGCTCCTAAACGCCAAGGAGAACACTCTTCCCAGGCCAAACATTAACGTTAAAAATACATACAACATATATGTATACATACATATATTATACACACACACACACACATATATAAGCACTCTCACAGATAAAATTCTAGAAAGCATACGGGAAGTGGTAGCTCCCRATAACACTGCCACAAAAAACACCAATTCTCATCTGAACAGAAAGTATTCTGGAGACACGTATTACCCAGCTACTCAATTATGTCCTTGAACATCGAACTACCATGCTTACATGTCAAAGTTTCCAAAGCCTAACTCTGATTACAGCATGATGAAGAAAAGGAGGAAAGTTTCTATCAGTAAAACACCAAATCCAGTATTAGACACAAGTATGAGCTGCATAAAAACAATTACAAAGTCACAGCTCTGTAGTGAACATTTCCAAGACCTTAAGAGTCCACTGCTCAAAATAACYATCTCCTTCAAAATATATATTGCAAGGCAGTTCCCCAAAATGAGGTAAAGGCAGCCTGGGGAATGAAAACRGCACTGCCACTGAACACCACAGATTTCCCTCTCTTCTCTACAAGATTTTTTTTTTCGTAATAGGCTTTCAACACTTCTAAATGTCCCTTTAAAATATACTGACCGAGAAAGGCACGTTGACTACAATAAATTATCAAACATACAAAAAGGAAACTCAAGCAACCACCAGATAGGAAGTTATACTGTTACATCCTGTGAATATCGGATGTCTGAAGGAAAGTCCACTTAAATTTAAATTCTGTGGCCTTAGAAAAGTGAACTTCATTTGTTTGGGTGACATTTAACTGAATTTTTTTCTGAAATTGAAAAAGAATGTGCTTTCATCTTGCATGAAAAGCACCACCTTAGCGTGGAGAAAACTGCAAAGGCAGCAAGGGCTGCTGAGTGCCGTGTCCCACATACATGCAGGGGACACCCCCACTACCAGCCTGTTGCTTCCTCTCTATCTATGGCACTCTCCTTCCCTGCACGCACTAGGAAAAGAGGGGAGAGAAAGGGAGCTCCTCAGGCTAAGCATCTTTCCTCCTTTTACCATTCRGATGAAGACAAAAGGACAGCATCAGCACACTGRCACCAGCAATTACTCCTCTGTTTCTTCACATAGCATGTCTGTTAATTTAAAAGGTATTCCAGATATGTTCTGTTACAAAGGAAAAATCAGTTAACTTCTGGCAAATAGATATGCCTGCCATGGAGGTGAAAATGTTCATTATTCCTTCAGCACACAACTGAAAGTTGGAAGATACCAGAGAAACTGCTCTGTGCCAAGGCCTGGAGTAAGGGAAGCTTCAGAACTGCCCAAAATGCTCCTAGCAAAGCGCTGGGCCTTGCGATGTGCACGGTTTCAGGATCTGTAATGACCTTTCTTTTCTGGAAATAGAGTAGAATCCAAAATTCAATGTCATTAAAAAAATCTAAAAAATCCACTACAAATACCTTAGAAATACCAGAGAATATGTTACAGGGATCTGGATGCAAAAATCAGGAACTGAGATGCATTCAAAAAGGTACTTTTGGTAGCACAATCTCCAGTAAAATCTCTGGAATTCTGCATTACTTGAACCTATTTTAGAAATACCACAGGAACTAACCCATTTTAGTATTTTCACACTCGAAATGCCAAGGGACCATGAAGCCCTCAAGAAGAATTTGATCTTTTCTTCTTTTGGATTTTTCGAGAAACTACTAAGAGTAAGGAGAACTCATGTACGGAAGCACTAACTTCCACTAGATTAACTGCTCTCTGTTAATTCCCCAAGATAATGTTGTCCTGCAGTACAGAGACTTGAGCATTTCCATCACATTAGCTTCAGTGGAATGCACTTCTCTCACTAGAGAGAAGGAAAGAGGAAAAGAGGCAGAACTAATGCGGGCTATAAGCACTTCTTTCACATCATCCACTTTTAAGCAAGTCAGATTTTCTCAGATTTGCACAGACCTCAAGAGATCTATACATTCAGCAAACATCTCTCTACCTTTCTGAAGGAAAAGGTCTCTACAGCATAAGCATTTGCATGTAATTCTGCTCATAACAGTTGAAGTTCTCCTGCCTTTCAATGGCAGCGTGGAAGAATATATGAGAATCTGAATCTGCACCAAACTGCAGCCAATAAAAAGATTCTCTTGCATTAAGGGTAAACACTACAGAAAAATGTGTATATTACCAATGACATATTCCAAATAACAGTTCAGAGCACAATAGAATTAAAAACTTTCAAAGGAATTTTGAGACTYGAAAGCAAGAACAGTCTGTAGAGCATGCCCAGGAATCAGGAGCTTTCACTTAATGAAACACAGAGGAACCTCCAAATTACAGGGCAGGATGACCCTGATGGCTTCAGCAACCCTTGGGAAAAAGGTTGCAACACATGCTCTGCTCCATTGTTTTCTGGAGAGAAATACTCAAGACATCAGGTTACATTCATAGCATACAAAATGCATTCCATCAGGAAAATATTATTTTAGCAAGATGATCAATGTATYTTCATATGAACTTATCCTTGCCACTTGTTCAGATCAGCAGATGATTAAATCATAGGTTTATTTCCTCTAAATCAGATGCAAAGAGAAAAATATGAGGACTATAGCACTKTCTTTTCCCTTAGCTCTGTGTCATCTCCTTTTAAGAACTTGCAGTAGGTCCCGGCACAAAATGGCTTAAGAACACACAAGCTGATGCAACACTGACACTAGCTGAAGTAGCACTTTATATCAGATTTTCCATTTTTCTATTTCTTGTACATGTAGGCTTGAGCAAGGCAAGTTACAATGTGTGTCTCCAGTTGAGCTTTCAGTTAAACAACATTCAGAACAAGGATAGCAATCCTGAACTCACCTCTGCTTTAATTACCAATTTATGCAGAATAATTGGTTCTCTCAGGCTCTCTAAGTTAGGGAAAACAAAAAAATTGGTGARTCTTGCAAAATCTTCAGCAATTCCTGCAATAAACTATGACAACAGCAGCCCTACAAAACCTCAGCAGCCAGAGACAGTATCAGTACAGAAATAAGTAGCAGGATGTCCTGCCTTACTTACGTTTAAATCACAGAAGGAGGATGACTTTCAACCTCAAGACCTCAGGGCAGGTCTTGAGAGATGCTGAGGTCCCTCTGCCTCCTTGGAGATCATCAGAACTTGCCTGAACAAAACTTTGAGCAATCTTATCTGAGCATTACAGGAAATGGTATGTGTGAATATAATAGCCATGCCGGGTATTCTGCAGATGGCAGCTAGCAACAAACTACAACTTATAAAATATATTTCATAGATTTGTGGGATTTCAGAGAAGCTCTAGGATAACCTACCACTTCACTAATAGTGATTTCATGAGCCCTCTTAATACCTTAGTTCTGCAGAGGAAGAGCAATTCAGAAGCATGTAATTCAGAATTGACATTGTCAATCCCCATTGAAAGGAGAACCTTCGATACAGGAAATTAAAAACATAATTATGATGCATCTATTCAGAATCAGTATCCAAAACAAAAACTGAGGATCTCCCAGCTATTTTACTAACTAGCTATCCTATCCTCATTCATCRTGCTCTTGGAGCACAGCTTGCCTGACTGTGGACTGTATCTGCAGAGGGTTGAAGGGCTAAATTCCAGTCTGGACAAGCTCCAGATCCTTTGCTTTTCTCAAACCAAGTTTGAACTTTGCAACAGAAGACCAAGACAACACACTCAATAAAAGCAGCAAGGCTTACAAACTACCCCTAAAGAGCAAAGAAATATATAGCTTTATGTGCAGACTTCTCAAAGAAATTTGTAAATTCATGCAAATTAATGACTAAATCAGATAAGCAGAATCTGGTTACAAGTCTCATTTTCAAAAYGTAATGTATCATACACTTATCAGAGCAGGACTTCATTTTGTGAATACTTGTTTATTCTGCTGCTCCTGCATTTGGCAGGCTGTTTTCACATACAAGACATTTAACATGCTGAGCAATCAGATATTCATTATTGGAATCAATAATATTTTTCAAAAGTAAAATTCTACCTATGCAACTGYAGCATAGTTTTCCAGCTTCTTATATGAGCTATTCATGTCTTCTTCTGCCCAGTTCTTGCATTCCTATTAGTATTTTTTTTCTCAAGTCTATTGAGACTATTAGAATAAAAAGAGGAGAATCATCTCCTAATTTAAGATATGTAAGTTGCTGTGTTTTTGGAAATTGCACAGAATTCATTAGGGACATACATTTACCAGTAGCTTCTGATCTTTCTAGAATTACCTATTTTTTAGAACACCATAATGAGAGTTTTTATTAAAACTTGTTCATATACGCTGAGACATTAATTCTTGTGAAATGGAAATCATTTAATCTGACAGARGATGAATAGCATGTAGGATATCATGAATTTCCTTTGGCTGTAGATAAAGCCTCTTTCAAAAATATCAGGCAACTAAGATGTTTGCATCTACTCTCACTTTTATGAATGGGCTTTTCTATTGAGTTTATTTTCTTTTTCCATTTCCTTTTTAGCACAGAGCCCAATCCAATATGGAAATGACAGATCTCCTGCATTATGATGAACATCCTTCAGCTTCCATTAAAACAAACAGGAATTGAGGGACTCCAGCACATCTTAAAGCCCATTTACATTCTTGCAGGATAAGGCCCATGCATATTATCAACATCTCACTGAAAAAGACATTTGTATAAAATACTAGAAAGTTAAAATATTATCATTATAAGAAAAATGCATCGAATTTGTGTGAAATCTGGATACAAGCTCAAGTTTTGCAATTAGTCATATCCTTCCAACAATTCTTTAAAAAAACCTAAATTCATGATATTTCAAAAAAATCAGCAGTGGGGTGGGGACAGGCATGTGTGATGCACATATAATGCGCTTTTTGTTTTCAGGGACAAAACAATGGGGGCTTTCTGGAAATGGGATCCTTTCAAAGCAAGTGAAATAGGACACGCCAAACTGATACATGCAAGAAGTAACAGTTCGTATTGATAATTTTATATCTGGAGCTCAGCAGAAGTGTTTCAAAATCTAGAAACTGAATTGTACAATTGATCATCATCATTAATCACCAATAAACAACTAAGATACGTGTTTGCAAAACTAAACCCAAAATACATCCATAAAGAAAGTTGCACACTTTCTCAGCCCTTGCAAATAAAGGTAGCTGACAGGCTGCTTTGTAGAACAGTGTAGAAGAATTGAGGCAGAATCTAGTGAGCAGGACGCCTCTTTGGCGTTTATAGTCGTGGGTGTTTAGAAGCATCATTTTCAAAGTCACATTGCTTTATGACTGTTCATATGTCTAAGGACTAATTAACTGTGACAAGCTGACCATTAGGAAAAATCATTCCTACAGATGACAAGATGACAGATGCTTTAACACAAACATAAAGCCATCTTAAAAAAAAGATATGGCAGATTTAAGTTTCAATTAATTAGAGAAGTATGAGAATACAATAATCGTTTTCAAACCAATGAACCCTGTTAAACTAGGAATACAGCATTTCTTGTTTTAAACAGACATTCTAATCTCAAGAGCAAACGACCTAATAAGATATTACTTTTATGCACTGCAACCTGTTCCCTTTCTGTATTCTGCCTTTACTTACTGATCTAAGGGTTTACTTCTAATACTATCATTAACTCTGAGAAGTCAGAGACTATAGGAAAGGTATAACACCATTTCTTTTTAAATGTTTTTGCAATCAGCAAAGGAAAATCTCCAACAATACAATCCTTAGTATTAATGATACATAACATAAATATATCAGTCTTTGAGATTCAAGATTTAATCAACCAGTCAACAAAGAGCAGAGCTAGCTGCAATGTGAAAACCACAATTTATATTTTAAGCATAAGAACTGATAAATTTGAGAGGAGAAAAACCTAGAAGCAGGGCTCCATATTTCTCTTTAAATAAAAGAAAAAAAAAATCCTTCTGTCTCACCTAAAGGTGGGAGGCTTCACATTCAATAATATTCACCAATACCATATTTCACAAAAATAACTTGCCCCAGGTTCTGAACTACGGCCTTCAGAGTTTATGGAGAGCCTAGCAAGTGTGAGATTAAGGTGTTTCTGCCTTGATATTATAGAGTTTGGCACGATACTAGTATAAATTCCTCCCATAAATTCCTGTGGTCTTCTAAGGATACATTATGGCACCCAGTAATTATCATAACAAAGCCCTAGCTACATAGTTGCCTCTTTTTTTTGAATGCAGGAACTAAGCCCAAGTCCAGAAACCACTGACATGACTGAATACAAGTCACGAGTACCTCAGGCAACTTTACACTGCTCTTAGGCTGCATGGGGAAAAGCGCAACGGCTAGTGAACTGCTAAGTGCGTAACACACAGCTCCTAGTGTTGAGCACATCCTGTCTGGATTTTGTTACCAAAATGGATTGCCTGTTTTTGCAGGCAATGAGACTGCAGTTTTCCCCTTTTGCCTGGGCAAGGAATATAAAGCACAACAACTAAGTTTCATTTGTCTCTTGCAGTACATGAGAACATAGTCTGAATCTCACAACACAACCAGCTTCCTGATCAGTGTTTACTCACAGCTGCCCAAAGCCACAGGGCCTTGGAAGCTCAGATGTTTGCACCATTAAAGTCAGATTTGGTAAAGTTCTGCTTTTGCAATCTGTTTTCATTTAACAAAGAGCTCCAAACAACAAAAACAGAGCCTTGGGRTGGGCACATCTCTCAATTGCTCTCACAATAATAGGTCACAAATTAAATTTCACTACTACTAGTCAAATTTTTTTCTTTAAAAAATATCCCCAAGATGTGATCCCAGCATCATCTGTCTCACGGACCAATGGACAAACGTGCAGAGCACAACAGTTTAAGTAGCTTTTCCATAACTGATCTACTAGAAAAGTTCACSTTGTTTACTACAGTTGTTCCTAATCTTCCCCTCAATAAGATCAGCCTCCTCCACCATTCAGAGTTCGCATATAAAACACTCAAAGTTTGGTCTATTTTTTAGGATATTATCAGATCTTAAACCTATATCTAGGAAAAAGAAAAAAAAAAAAAAAGACAAAGTTATAGGATATAGCTTAGCTAGTAAATGTTTGTCTTGTGGTACTTAATGTTGTCATTTTAATCTTCCTGAAAAGAGTTATACATTTCAGGGTCTGGAAAAGCAAACTTTAAAATCAATATAAGTGATATTATTGCTAACTATGAGATTTTGCTAGCCCCTTAAATATATGTTTTCTTTGTGGAGCCTGGTATCCATGTAATAAGCACATGTTACTTAAGTACTATGCAGTAGACTATGTGAATATAATGCACAATAATAATGTCAATAGCAACCACTTACATAGGTAATAAAAAAAAAATCTTTGAAACTAAAATGCAAACAGGGTTTTAAATAGTGAAAAGCAAAGATAACTTAACTTCTGTATACTACAGCAGTCCTGTGCTGAGACTCTAAGCTCTCTTCTGAGAAATAACAAGAGGAGCAGAGTATAGATAAGCATAATCACAATATATGAGATGAGATCCTGTGTAAGATGAAAGCTTCATAATACTTCATACTGCATCACCATATAAGCTTAGTGGTACAGAAAGAGTGTAAGAAACAGTGCAAGCATAGGGAGAATTTTCTATGAAGTATTTATTATCCTTCAAAGSTATGGGATGAGAAACGTTTCCTCCAGATCTTCATGTTTATTAATGCTCAACAGCCATTCCTTCCTAGAATTCTCTAAACTCTTATAACACATTTACAGTTTKGGGAATTTTAAATATTCATTGCCATTTGAAGAATTCTAAAGTTTAATTGTGCACTGCATTAAAAACAAACTAAACCTTCGAGTATTCAGCTTGATAATTTCATAATTTTTTGTGCTACAGAAAAAAAGTTAGCCCTCCTTCCCTAGTTATTTTTTCTAGGCTATTCACCATTTTTTAGACAGAGCAGCCTTAGTATTTTCAGTTTCCACTCACATAAAAGCTATTTCATACACCCCTTAACCCAGTCTAGTTCTTCTGCATGCTTCTCAGAACTATGTATTATAAAGAACAGGGTTATTTCATCTCCTTTCCTGCACATTTCTAAGTATGTTAAGTAGTGAAAATCAAAGTATAAATGCATTAGAAAATTCTACTAGTTACCTCTATGCCGAGTGAAAGCTGATCATTTTTACCTCAGCTTCCCTTTCTGTCTTTAAGATTCATCAATTTAAGAGCTGCCCACAACAGCTCTTGTGAAAAGATTACGGAGAACTCTCAGCTTACTTTACTCACCACACTACTCTTACACCCAAGTAACCATGATCATTAACAAACCTAAAAAAAAAAACTAGAAAAAAATCTGTTAAATATGCTTTTTCTTCAGAGAAAAAAAAAAATCAACATAACTTTTATAACAAGTTTACTCACATTCATAATACATAATTATAATCCTTTTTTTTTTTTCCTCCTACTACTAAGCCTAGCATAGATTCAAATCTTCTGGTTTKTCCTTCCTTAGAGCTCTTTACAAATGTACATCATTCCCATTTCTTAATTCTGAGACGACTACAAGCAATAGATTTCACATTTTAGCTCAGTTAATTTCATAACTGAGAGCTACTTTAAAACTCTTGAGTGGACAGACTTTGCCCTGGAGATCTGTAAGTATTAATTTTAAGCTTTTTTTTTTTTTTTTTTAATCATTTTGTGCAGATACTGAGATTATCTGTAGAATTACATCTCATATTAGATACTGAGATTATCTGTAGGATTTTGACGGGAAGAAACAGCACCTTCCTGTGTATCTATCATCAGCACATTGCACCCCAAGGAGGCAAGAAAGTGACCAGAATAATGCAAGCAGGGCTTTTGTCCTCAGTTAAACTGATATTACACTTTATTAACAACGCACTCCAGTGAAGTTTCTCTGAAATTTTATGAGTACAATTACAACCAGTAGAGTAATATGGAAAAAAAGAGTGCAAGAGTGCATACAGAAATAAGAAAGAGATAATTGTATTATGATTTCTAAATATTACGAATCTTAATTTATCTTTGTATGAAGTTGATCATATATTCAAAATCAAAAGGACAAATAAACCTCATATGCTACCTATCTGTATAATATAATCTAGACACTGCTTTAAAGCCTGAATGCTTCTGCTTAATCTTATAAAGTCATAACTCCATAAATTATTCAGTATGTGCCATTGTTGGAGAGGTGCTCAACACTGAAGTTTTATGAGAGAGTTAAGACATCACTTTTGACACTTACAAGATAGAAACTGCTCTATGACGTTATGGGTTCCAAAATTTGCACTCAGAACTAGGGAAGCAAGAGAAAAATTAAGGAGATTKTCACTAGCTAACAAACAGTAAATCTCTACAGAGGAGAAAAACACTCAATAAGATCTGACCCTTAAAGCAAATGACTGTCTCTTACACAGCTTGGAATGAAAAACTTGTCAAGACACTTAGTTGAAAGGACAAAACTAAAATCTAGTCTAAAAAAGAAAYCCCCAAAGCCAATAAAATGGAGAAATCTCAGCATCTACTTCTTCTTAATGTTCTTGTTGCACCTAATCACTTGGCAACAGAAACAGAGCCCTACACTACCAGACAGATAAGAGCTATGCAGAATTACCATCAGATTTCCACACCATTGCTGCATTCGAGCCATCACACTGTGGAAGATTTCAGTTAAAATGCGTTCTATTTTGCACAGAATCAAGCGTAAGGATGTCACATGCACAAGATGTCACATGGAACCGTAATCCTTGAATGACCAATGTAAATAAAACTTTAAAACCTAATAGTAGTTGCAGTCTTTCTCCCTCCTGAGTCCAAACTTTAAGGATAGGAAATCACAACTTCAGCTGTGACAAGAAGGTCACAGAGCTCCACATAAACACTCAGCTGTTGCCTTTGCATAGCAAAGAATCTGTGCAGAGTCTATTTGTACCTTAAAATAAAGTTCACCTGAAATCAATTTCAGCATACAAAACTGTTCCACAAATTTGTGAAGCATCACATTGGAAACTATATCCTTGCTCATGTTCCTGGTTCTTCTTCTTTCATTACTGTTTATACTTTCTAATTCTGCCAATTAGACRTAGTAAAAAAGGTCATAATTTAAAATCCAACTGCTTGAATTCAATTGCATCAACAGTGAAAGGATGTCTCAAAATTTCAGAGTCAAAGTTAACCAASAATTTTGCAGACAAGTAGCAATGAATTAAGTGTTCAGCATTTTTATTTGCTTGTTTTGAACCAAGACAATCTTTTCCTCTTTTCAGTTGACCTGCCCTCTAGCACTTGCAAATTGAAAAACAGGATTCACTGTCATTAGTATTTTTTGTCTCAACTACAYATTAACATAGTTTTCTTACGGGAAATATGGTATTTCTATGTAAATCTTAAGGAGAGTTATAAACATAGTAACACATAATATTTCAGGAGTTTTATCAGCACTACAAGTGAATAAAGTGGAGTGAACATAAATAATTTTCTATTTTATTGCTGCATGGTATCACTGGCATCTTTAAGAATTTCTTTCCTCCTGCTGCATTAAGGAAATGGAAGTTTAGAGTCAGATCCATGTCCAAGGTGGCATAAGCATTTTTTCCCCCACTAATATCAACAGAAATAAAACTGAGCCCTTCCAGAATAAATCTGTGTAAAAGTCATCTTCTTTAAGATTCTTCTCACCATCCTTCCGAACCATTCCTTATGTATTTAAATCTAAATTCAGGTCTGAATCTGAAAATCCGTTAGCTTTTGTTAATTAGTATTTTACCTTCTATGGCTTTCCTGAGCTAAATTACGTGGAACTTTATTTCAACTTGGTACCTTTCACTAATTTTTTCAAATCACTAAGATTATCTCACCCTGGTAGCTATAAATAGGGTAATCTGACCGCTGCACCAACTGGGAGCCTGCAGGAACAGGGCAGCAAGGAGGAGAGAGAGATGTTTACATTCTCTCTACTCCTCTCTGGCTAAGGAACGCATCTAACACCACATTTCTAGAGCTGTTAGAGCTGCTGAGCCTCAAAGTGTGAAATCTCTTTTTTACTGACCTCAGAAACACAAGCAAATTCTCAATACTAAGCACAGTTTGACCTTCATAATGCTTCTCAAGAGCTGCTTTATGAATACATAAAACTGAGAGAAGCTCCCGTTTCCCCTTTTCTCTCTTACCTCCAATGGGTCATWTGTTGAAAGGCAATTTTGAGTAACTCTATTGTACAGCCGTACATTTTAGCAGAAAGAATAGCATTAGCAGCCCACAAAATAAARTCTATAAAGCTGGTCTCTCATTCACTTGCTTTACCATTAAATAGTGGGAAAGGCACTCCCTGTAGAAGTTCTTGGAAGTTAAATTGAGATCCAGCACTTACATATAAATACGGAGAGACCAGAAATTCACGTAGAAAGAACAATGAGCTGAAATGTCAGGAAGAATATATAAGCTACATGTAATGTGTGTTCTGAGTGCTCCATCACAAAATAAACACGGAGTTAGCAGAAGTAAAGACTACAGTCTTCAAAAGTTTCCCTAGAGAACACTAATTTGTGAATACAAATGATATTAGTGTTTGGGGGCTGCAGAGTTTGACATTTATCATTGTCCAATGGACAGAACAGACAAGGTTAACTCTTGCGATCAGGTTCAGCATATAGGAACTCTATGGCCCCTCTGTAATACACTGCCTTAACCAGTAGTGTTTATGAGTGTATTTCTCCATAATGTCAAAGGCAGAGTCTTTTAATCCTAGAGTTAAAGGATTTTCCTCTGCCACATTGCTGAGGCAAGTCTATTTGAAGGCTCTAGATACTAAAATTTATTACTGACACTAGTCTGATATTTGTGAGGACAAACTCTCCTTGAAAGTGGTTGGCTCCACACAGAAAGCAAAGGAAGGAGTTAGTGAAGACATCTGCAGAAGAACCTAACCTGAACATGAAGACTGTAGCCCCTTCCTCCAGCAATAAGACTGCTAAGTGCAGGGGCCATGCCCCCTATGACACCTATGACAGCTGCTGTCCTTAAAATTCCCTTCTTCATACTGATACTTGCAGAGTTTGCTATTTGGCATCACAGGGCTGTACAACACCTCACTGTTCATTAAAGTGAAAGTTATACCTCAGAAAAAAAGGAGGATAATTTTCAGCACCACAAAATATACTTAAAAGATTCATTTCTTTGCCATGTGTGGGAATTTGTAACAAATAAGTATTTCAGCACACTGCCCAAGGATATAGGATATCAGAAAACTGAACAGCTCCCCTTTCCCCTTCTCACCAAGAAAACAAATAAACAAAACAGGACAGACTAAAGGCATGCAGAAGTCTGTGTCAAGTCAGGCATTGAAACAACTCTCTTGAACCTCAGACTAATACCTCAGTTGAAGCACTATCCTTCCAAACTCAGTGAGTCCTGAATCACAAGACAGTCCTTGCCTACATGGCCTTCGCCCTTTATCAAGTGGAACAAAAGCAAAACTCATTTTGTTGCCAGCGTCAGAAAGAGCAGCTCCTGTCAGTCATTAACAGAAGGCACAGATACTAAAGCACAGGAAGATGACAAAGAAATAACATCAGGTCACAAATTGGAATGCCCTCCACAAAGCCTTTTCAACTGATCAAGAGTGAAAAGGGTTAAAAGGAAAATGAATATTGTATAATATCAGGACATTTTGTACTCTGAGTGCTTCCAGGATATTTGTGGTCATAGAATGTTAAACTAAGACTGCCTTTGTAAGTATTTTTCATTGCTGATAGTGTCCTTTTCTAGTGCTATTTAAATCCTTTACATTTTCATGGTTTGGCTAATCCTATTTCTTTTTAAATCRCGTTAAGACCATTAAGATCCTCCTTATGTATTATGGACGGTGAGAAGAATGAACACACACCTTGCAAAGACAGCAGAACGCCTCTCCCACAGGAAAACAGAGAAGCTGGCTGGGATCCATCAGAGCCACATTTAAACTTCAGTACACAGTGGTGAAAGACACAGTTAAAAGATTGGGTAGCCTCCAAAATACTTCCCGAGGGCCCTGCTGCTGCTCTTGGTTCTCCTAGGCTCCATCACCTGTCTAGGCAAGAGACAATGACACTTTTCCAATGTTTTGACATCAGGCATTATAATAACTGCTTTACCATCAAGAACAAAAAAAAACTATCACACATTATACTTGCTGATGACTAAACATATTATAAAACACAGCACAGTTGGTTTCATGGTGAGTGTACTAACAGGCCTCAACTACAGACATTTTTGTTTGCATTAGTTTACAAATGTCATATAAAGTTGCAATTTGAATAGCTCTATTTTTATGCTTAGCAGAGTTTTTGTGACCAGAAAAGCCCTGGAGTTTGAAAGTAGGTATGCAGCACTCCATATTACAAGTTAAACTTCCAAATTGCATTCAGTGAACTTGAAGTTAAGTTCAATGACTTGTATAACGTAGCTCACCAATAGCCCTGAAATCCTTTGCTTAGCTACAGGTCAGTAAGTCTGTAGTCTGTATTCCACAGTGACAAACCAAGATTTGTGCACCCTCATCCACATGTACTGTGTGGGGGACTTGGTCGGCAAATCACTCAGCCTGGCTTGTCGTAACAATTTTGCTGGGGCTGAAAAGGAACGGAATCGGTGCCTTTGGGAATGATCAGCTGTTACAGGGAAGGTATCTCTATCCCATTAATTTATAGCCACTACTAGGACTAATTTTAAATGAAAAGTCTAACTATAAACATAGCCATACTCCATTTCTAATCATTATGCAGTCCAAATTGCCCATAGTATCTTTGTAGATACCCTTTACTTTTATTTGGGCAACTGGTGCATGTTTTTACCAAAACACACAACTGAATGATATTTTTTTTTCATATACATAGCTCTGTTCAGTGCCCTGAAGTTGGAAGCTCCATGTACTGAAAAACACTAGCTATGTGTACACACAATTCGTATACATAGCCTAACACGTTATTACATTTTCAAGTACTGTGGAAAACTAATTTTCCTAGAGATTGTTTTCCCTCCCAGACCATAAAATTCTTCAGTGTAAATGTGTCCTCACTGTTTTCAGGGACATGTAATGGTTAGGTTGCTCACAGCTCTATTCAAAGCAATGTAACTTTTGTAGTTTTCAAGGCTATAAACCTCTCTGTCATACCACAAATCATCACAGAAAAGTTTGGTGTGACAGGCTGGGACAGACCTATGCTATTATCTCTTAAATCAGTRGCTCTATTGCTTTCAGTGAATAGTGCTGTGTCTGCTAAGTTTGAATGATTTTGACCAGATAAAGCAAGTCCTATTGAAGGCAAGCAACACTTGTGCTTGTGATTATGTTACTTATAATTACTGCACAGAAAGGCTTGAGGTCACCATGGTTGTGTTCCTTCCTTTTTAGAGATTATCATTCTCCATATCACAGACAAGAATAATTTATTAAGATTTGTAACATGGATAGCAAAAACATATTGTATTGTCATTCTCTATAGGTCCAGCTTTTCTTACAGCAAAATAAATATGATTAATACAATGAAAAGCCTTCAGAAGGCTTGAACTGAATCTTTTAGGTCAATTCCTGAATACTTAATTAAACAGAGTTAAGACATTCAGCACCCTGCGGAAGACACCCCGTTTTAATCCATAAAGGGTCAAACATTTATTTCTATACCAAAGCTGAATGCTTTTGGGATTGAAAAAAACAGGGTTATGCATATGTACTACAAACAAGTTTCTGAAGAAGAGAGATACTGTTACATGTGGAATAAATTGAATTTAGATCAAGTGAAATGAAGACTATCCAGAAAAGACTRCTCCCACCTAGTAAGATACCATAGTGATTGGGTTATAGATAACAAATAAAACAATCAGTTCTCAGCTTACACACGTGACCAAGGCAACACAGATGAAATGTAAATTAGTGTAAAGAATGATTACTTTTCCCCATCCTTAGAACTCAGCATATTTGAAAAACACAGAATTTCAGGCTCCCTTGGAGAACCTGTTGACGAGAATGTTAAATGCCTCACATGGGATACACTTCTGTATGATCTGGACGTTAATTGTTAAGGATTTACAGGATCTGATTTTGCTTCTGAGAAAACAGTGATGTGACTATGTAGGCAAAGAAACCAATGTGCTAGTTAATGGTCATGTGCAGTTAATTTATAGCCTGATATCCAGTGTTAGACTCTCACTGTAGGTGCCAGAACCCATTTCCTTTCCAAATTCAGTTTGTATAACTGCATCTTGACTTTTCTCAAGCTTTACTTTTTGTAATCGTTTCCAAAAAGGAGAGAAAGGTCTACCTTCTAAAACAAAGTGAAGAGACTGAGTTTTCTACTATTTCAAGTATACAATACAGTATATATTTCAGTTTTTTACTTCTTTGTTACTGGTTTGCTGGTCTAGAGTAAACTGTGACAAAATAAATGAAATAGAAGTAATTCATTGCAAGGAAAAATCTCTGCAGGAAGAAGATAGCAAGAGCTGAGCCAACAGTTGAGAAGATGTTTTTCTTTAAAGGTAGGTTGCCTTAAAGTCTAGACAATAAAAACACACTCTGAGGAAAAAAATATAAATAAATATATATATTTAAATATTATATATATAAATAAAAGGAAGGAGGAGAGAGCGATCAGAGCAGTGGTCTTTGACAGAGTGAGCACTGAAAGCCTCAGGAGAGTACATCTGACTGCCACCCTCATGCACAGATGAGGGTTACTAGGCTGAGTAGCTGGCCATAAGCAAATAAAAGCATGCTAACAGCAATGAGAAATTGGGATTAAATAATAAAGGCTATACCCTCAGTGCATATATGGGACTTTCTTTGAGGATGTTTCGGGCACTTGAATCAGCTACTCACCACCAGCTCCCGAAGAAGGGCATACAAATATCTATCGCTTCCATTAGCACAAAACACCAAACTAGAGAGTTATTCTCTAAGCCTGCCTTAGTGCAAGAAGGATCACATTGTTTCACCTGCCAAGATGAGATGATGACCAAGCTGTCACCTACACAGTGCAATTAAGAGGTGAAAAGGAAGTGCACTGGCACTGCCATTGCATAAGCAACCTGTGTTAGCCTGGTAATCCAATCCAAACTGTACCGAACTAGACGGCTGCCTTACGAGAAAAATGCAGCTCAGAGCCGTCTGGTGAACAGAGAAGAAAGAGAACAGGGGTAATCTGCCATCATACAGCCAAGATAACGCAATCTTAATACAGCTAAGCTTCAAAACTTCTTACTCCCTGTAGAATTATTCTTCTCAGACTTCCAATCCTTCAAGAGTACTGTCTCACATATTACACAAATCAAATTGGCTCTATTATTACTAAATAATCCAGTGAGTTTACATACTTTTGCTCTTGGCTGTAGGTATAGCTATCTCAGCCGTCCCACCTGTACACAATAGTCTAATGGGATTCCTGAACCCCCCTAATACCTCATATGCTTGTTGAAAAACAAACTGAAGAGTATGCTCAAGTAAGGCCTTTCACCTACTCATCTCTTCAATCATATGAGTGATTATATATGTAATTGTCATATAATCACCATTGATTCTTTCTTACATATTCCCAATGGCACAAAAGTGTTTCTGTTACTAAAAATGAAGGAGGAGTGAAAGTACAAATTGATCTGAACATTTCTGGGGCTGGGACAACAGGAGAGCAACTGTGATTTAACTTGGATAAATTAAGGCAGAAATGATCCAACTGCAAAAATGACATAAAGTTCTCCTTTTCACACATGAAATTGGAGTATTTAGAGCAAAAGACTTCTGCTAGTTTATATGCAGAGCAGTGGAAATGCCCCACACAAATCAGAGGTCTTGAGGCCTGGTTATCATTCCTAAAAAGCTTGTAAGATCTAAAACCAATGCAAAAGCTTATCAGACTTCTAGTTGTGGGGGAGCTTGAAGCAAGAGATGTGTAATTCTTTGGCCACTGTTAATTTATTTACTCCTACAGCATCAAAAAAGGGATACAGTATATAGACACACAACTTTCACTTCTCACACCAAATAAAAGCCTGATATGATTAGTATCTCACTCTGTTAAAATTTCACTTTATTTATTTGAAATGCTGGAAACTGATTTATAGATAGCGTTGCTCCAGCTGGAATCAATATAAATCCCAGTGACTTCACAGAGAGTTCAGAATGTTCACAGGAAAACAAAATTAAGTTGTCCAGTCTAGTTCTCCCAATACCCATGCCAAACAGAACAAAAGCGCGTGTCAAGGTATTGCAGTCTGAATCATAAAAAACTAAGATCTCCACTCAGCAAAGAAAAAAGAGACACAGAAAAAATGAGAAATTGCAACCAAGGAAGTTCATGAAAGATATTCCTGAAGAACAAGATACTAAACAGAACAAATTTGTTACCATTTATTGTGTAATGGATGGCTGGGCATGAAAAAACCCATAAAACAGAAAAATGAAAAAACATGCCTCACTGCAAGGTATGATTTGAAAGTAGAAAATGTAAAGTAAAGAATGGAGATGATACAGGTTAGGTCTCTGAACAGAGATGCAAGAGAAAAATGTGTTTATTTTAAAGTATTTTTTGAATTGTATTTCTACTGTTTTTCATGTTTTCTCATATTTCATGTCACGCCTGCTTACATGAGGAAGAATTAAACTGCTTCAATATGTGCTCAAACATTATCTCCTTTTTAATTAACATGAGAAATGAAAGGGAATGGCAATGATGTCCTTCATACACATACGTAAAAATAGTTATTTTTCCACTTTATTTTTTGTTTTCACCTATGCACTTATGAGATTCATCTGCTGCTCTCTATTAATGGAAATATATAAAGACTTCACACAACAGAAGTTTGTCCATGGAAACACATGTCACTTTCTCAAAAAAACCTGAAACACACTTCACCTTTAGGATTTTTCTGTTAATGTAATTTAATTTATCCCAGCAATAACCACAAGTCAAAGTAGTGAAAATAAATAAAACCAGTACTGCCTGGTATCAACCTAAAATTCAGATATGGTTTCTAATAATTTCAATACTATGTTGTCTGCAAATTGATATAAAATAAAAATTAAATATTTCAAAGTACCTTGAATATGTTAAAGCAATATTTCAACAAGAATATAAAAGATTCAAAAAAGTAGAGTTCATATTCCACATATTCCATCATCATATTATAACTTTTTTTTCTTTCGCCTATTTTGTTTGTTTCTAAACTTTCAAGTACACATATTGACTAAAGAGTGGTTTAGGCATAAAACAATGAAGAACCATTGAGAGCCAAGTTTTGAAAGGCGGTAAGTTCCGTTGAAGTCTCTGAGAAGTTTATCTTAAGTTTTACAAGCATTTTATGATAACAGTAATTACAGGCAGGCATAACTCCACAATGAACATGTGGTATACATGCATCCAGGCATCACCTATTAAAAAGGTAGCTTCTTTTCAACAGTGGTAACACTGCAAACTCCACCTTGCCTAAACTAACCACCTCTGACATACCTTTATTTACCTCTGAAAGCRCTTTTATCACTACAGATTGAGAGAGATACCAGCTATATATGGCAAACGTCACTGACAATGCAACTTCCATTTAAAGCTGCAGATGGTGATACCACAGCTGAGAACACACTTGCCAGAACACAGAGTCATCTGCCTAGCCACTGAGGCCACATCACTTAGCCGCCTGCAGAACTCAGAGTGATTGTGCGCAGYGAAATCAACACAAATTAGGCCAGGGAATGTTCTGACTCCTGGAATAAATGGATGTGGTAGCAATTCTGCCTACCTGGAGTTATCACCCACCCATGTCCTAGTATCTTCCTTTTACCCTAAGATGCTGCTGCTCCTTTTGCAGTTTGCTTTGTAAGAGATAGACTCGGTTGTTCCTTCTGTCCTCTTATTTCCATTGCAGCGGCTTATGATGGCTTCCCTTTACAAGGCCAACTTCATTCTGAATAGGCACGTGCTTGTACAGAGCTTCCCTGAGAAACTTCTTCTGTACCTGCTGTCAGTATTGCCATCATGCCTGTGGCACTAGGATATACGACTTTTCCTATAAGAGTTAGATTCAAAACTTCAAGAAATCAGCAGAGGAGGGCAGTAATGCCYTTATAGGGCAGTAATGCACAATGAAGTAACAAGACCAACAGTTAGATTTCAGGAGTAATAGGCATAACTCTATGCTTCCAGAGTTTCTCTAGGCAGCATGTTAAACATTGCCTTTGACTAAGCTGTGGTTAATATAAAAGTCATTACTTTTGTAAATAACAATTATCATTAAAAAGTAAAATTCAAACTTGTCCTATTTGCACACAAATATTACATGCAGTACAAAATGCCCTCTCCACATTGAAGAGGAAGTACAATTCTCACTGAGAATAATTGCAACTGCAAACACAAACCTTGCAGAAGTTAAAAGCACCATAACTCCAACCTCACATAAAAATGAACAGAAAGCCTCTGAAATCAGTGGTAAGTTTTATTCACATGGAAGTTTATCTCAAGACTCTCTCTTCAATGGGACCCATGCTTCCCATTACCGCCTGCCTCGCTCTCACCTCTCCTTTACTCTTCACTAAATCATCCCCATCGCTCCTACAGTTTATATCTGCTTTTCATGGACTCTTCGCATTGCTCGAAGATGAAGGTGTGATGATACAGTACTAATAAGTATTATCTTTACAATACTGCTCTTCTTTSGTAAACAGCAAATCTTTTCCATTGACATATACAGATAAGTCCAYATATATATATGGATATGGATATATATGGTCCATATACGTCTAGATAGATAGATCAAGACCAACCCCATTGCTGAAATGCAAAGTGCGGACAGGAAATTATAAATTCTCAGACATGTAGTTTTTATAGTTTCAGAAATGTGTTGAAGTCCCATCTAGAAAAGCCAACCACTGAAGAATTTACTTTTTATAGCCTAGACTGCTGTCATTACTTGTCAAAATCTCCTCGGCATACTTCAAGGAGAAAGAATATAAGAATATCTTGCAGTACTATTATGATTATGGCACATGTCTTAGTCTTCCTATTTTTTTGGTAGCATTTTTAAGACAAGTAACCRAGTTAAAATTCTCATGCTAAGATTAAGATAAACATGTGGACATTCACATGTCTTGTCTGATGTGATTTGCAGCCAGTCTTTAGGAACAGAATGAAACTCTCCCACTCATAAAAGCATACCTTGGCAGGGAACGAAACATTCCCCTCTTCCCACACAGGCACAACTGCACATTAACTTTTAAAATCAGGAACACTCCCTGCAGCAAGGATCAAAGGAACCATGTGAAGAAAAGCGCAGAAAATGGAATAGAAGAAATTCTTCATGGACTTCAGAGAGAAACATGGGTGTTGCATCAGTCAGCCTCTACTTGGGCACTCCACACAAACAACGCTGACTTGCGGTACTCGAGAACTGTAATTGTTAGTTTGGTTTTAGAAAAACTACTTTGCTTAACTTTAATTCATCACTAGCTCTCTGACTTTTCTTGAGAAGCAGTCTCCACTGATCCACTATCAAAATCCACGCCCTCTGAAACAGAGACAAGCAATGCTGCTGACCTACAGACCCAGTCTCACAGTCGAAGATGCCAGGGTAAGAGATGCTTCCTAAGAAGCTGTGCCAATACTGACCTCAGGAAATACCTAGAGAGRCTGTGTGAATGGCAGAAAATCCTCAGCTGAAATCTGCCCCTTGCAGATGGTCACAGGATGGCAAAACCCAAACCAGCAGCCAAATCAAATGGAGCTGAAGATTCAGGCCACATATACGTAACCCAATTCATCAGGTCTCCAAATTACATGTTTCTTCTGCTTCATTTTACACTAGCTGGGTACTATATGACCTTATAATTAAAAAGAAAATCAAAACAGAAAAAGAAAAAAAATATCAACACTCACAAAACCAAACTAATAATCCATCTATATTTTTCAGCTTTTGGAAAGCAGAAATAACTTAATTGCCCACTCTACCAAGCTTCACTTACTGGACACATCATTATTTCATATAGATGCCTTTTCCACTTTGTTCATGGGGTGCATAAAAGATGCATAAGTCCTCAGTGCCAATATGCATTGCTTACATAATATAGTACTAATCAGCCTTCTCATAAGCAACTAGAAACCTAGCTGCATTTCCAGAGTGAACACCCAATAGCACTGAGAAATCAATACAGCTCGACAGAGTATTTTGCAAGACAAACGCTGCTTCTACTCCTACACAACGTAAGGCACAGCACCCTACCAGAAAGCGTCTCCCCCAGAGCTGCAGCAGAGAACATGCAGTATGAGCAGGCTAAAATGTCAGCCCAGCCAGATATTTGATTGCATGTACTTGGTATAAAGACAGAGCTCAATTTCCCAGGCACCAAACAAGATATTCTCAACAGAGTCAGACATGCATTGCACTTGGCACAGATATGATGGCTTATTAAAATGAATCATAATTTTACAGTTTTAAAATAAGAATATTCATAATCTGAATGCCCAAAACTGTACTGTACAGTTCTAGAAGAAATGTTGCTTGAAAATAGTGTAGTTAGAAATAGAGTTATATAATATTGATCAAAAATGGTTTCTGCACAAAATTGGCATCACACAGATGAGGATCATAGTGCTATGAAGCTATTGGTTGTAGCTGATTTTGTTTTTCTCCTTAGAAGAAAAGCAATAAGCTTTTCTTGGAATTCAAAGTGCCTTGTATCAGGGAACACCAAAAACAGAGCCATGCCTCAGCACCAGCCTGGATGATACAAGGGCTTTATCACTCGTTTCACAAATCACGGCAGCTCTCCCACTACTCTGTGCTGAATGCCAACCTCAAGTGCTAGAGAAATTAAAAAATAAGCTCATCTCAGAACTGAATTGTGGATTAGAAAGCTTTCTTGCCTTAACACAGGACTATGGGAAGACAGCAGAGTGGCTCCCTTTTAAGCTAGAGTCTCTCCAAAAATACAAGACCTTGTATAATAGGCTTTTAAAAATAGCTTCTATTTTTGGTTTGTCTAAAGCTCTTTTTCCAATTCCCCCTGCTCATCCAGGGCATGTGCAACAATAATGGTACTAAAACTAATAGCCATAAACTAAGAACTAATAGCTATAAACTAAGTCTGATCTCTCATTGCAGGCATCGTGATAAAAKTCTTGAAAGAGATGGAAGCAGACACATTTGTATGAAGAGCAAACTACCTACTAGTTTATATGGCATAGAAAACCCCTACTGCTGCTTCTCTGTCCTAACTCAGTACACATGGGTCCCAGTTCAACAGCAGCATACACATAGTTTCTAGCTATTTCACATTCTTGTATCAAGTAATTTTTGTCTCCACCATCACTTACACTTCAGTCAGCAAACCAGCCTCAGCACTGCCACTTGCCCTGTGCCTCACCATTCCTTGTAAGGAAATTTGGTTTTCCCAAGGCAACATTCACCATTCAGCACCTAATGCCTTGGAAACTTCAAGCAATCTGTAACAATGCAAAATAAGGGGCTGACAGGTAGAGCCTAAAAGCAGGTTCACAAAAGTACTTCCTSTGCTTAAATAGCTTCCTGTTCATGTAAGCACCAAATCTGACCTTAAATAATAACTCAGAATTTTGTCCAGCCCCTAGAACAGCTTCATGCCAACTTTCATAGATTCCCTGAGCCCAAAGGAATTTTTATATACTACCCAGTGATGGTAAAATGAAAGTCAAACTGAAATATGTCTGTCTTTTGGGTATTTTTTGTTTGGAGGCTTTTTTTTTTTTTTTTTTTTTTTTGCTTAGAGTTTTCTTCAAAACCACTATATATCATATGAAATAGTTAGTTTTATCTGACCGTTATGGCACAGAATTACTTTCCAAGTCTTTTTAAGGCTATTTCAATATGACCCTAGGGCAAATAACAATCAAAAGCTGGCCAGCAGGAAAATGCTTTCAGTGTCTTTCTTAGCATCACAGTCAGGAAATAGCTACACTGGCATCCTTGCCAGTGAGGTTTACATGTCAGCTGCTACTCAGATTATTGAGAAGTAACAGTCCAAAGAAGCCATCCTAGAAAGGACTGCAAATTAGTGCATCTCTATCCTTCATTTCAAAAATACTTTGGAGCACAGCATGAAGGATCAATTGCAACTGAACTTGGGAAATACCACAGCTCTATGAGCTTGGAGCACCCACTTAGGTTTAACAGACAGCTCTAACAAGTTAACCTGAATGCCAAACACAGAAAACCTTACTACCTGTTACACTGTAGTGGCATTTCTGTATGAACAAAGAGCGAATACTACAAGATCTGTCCCACAACTACGAATTCCCTTCCCAGTTACAGCATACATAGGTAGCTCTGTTGCATCAGAAAAAGGAAGTGCAAGTTTCACTTGCAAACACATTTACAAGAACAGTTAGAGGACCATGTCAACTCTTCCAGTATGCCCTCAAAAGACTAAAACTGGCATAGCCTGTCTCTCACATAAGCCCAAACCAGCTATTTTAGATGTGAGTCCTTACCAATCAAAGATATGTACATCCCTCAACTAATCTCTTCAGGTTCTAACTTTCAATTCCTGTCCTCTTCTACACCCCATTTCTAACTAGAGAAAGAAACCCTATCAGTTCCTTGGCAGAAGACTTTGGCACTCCTGCAATCTAGGAGCTTGGACAGATGCCTTATAAAGGTTAAGACAGTTACTTACTTGAGCTGAGCTGATCTTACTACCACCAATACAGAGACAGTATTCCAAATCAGGTTTACTGAAATTGTTGAGAATAAATGAAGAATAGCTCCGCTTCATGCTGGAAAATGAAAGCAAAAATTCTGGGACAAAATCCAGCAAGGGCACCTTCCACACGACTGGTGCTATAACACAACATTTTGTTAAACAATGCATTGAGTTGCATAGAAAAGCAAACACTCTTCCAATTAAGACACAAAACATTCAGACTGAATTTGTCTTGGTATTTAAAGATCAAAGATAAAATTATTCCAGACAGGATGATTCTTTTCCAAACAACATGCTTAAGACTGTAAAAAATGTCCGTTTCAATTAAGATACTGGCACTGGCTTTGAACATCACAAGTTTGTTAATTTTATGTAAAGCAAAATAAAATTATATTCTCAATGGACTCCAGCAAATTAAATGAAAATATTTCCAGCAGCTAATTTGAAGAGAGATATCATTATAGCACTGTGTTGAATCTTATCTGTAGCTACCACTTAAACTTCCAGTCACGACACATTCATTCAAAACAAAATAGCAGATTGTAATGTGGGCTGATATCTGAAGGCATTTCATGAGCATGTTCATGTTGAAGTCTAAATTTTACATGATCATTAGCAAGATTACCTTTGAACCAGTTACAAAACCATTTTCTCATCTTGGTTCTGTCACTGTATTAGCKCATGGCATTTCAAAGTTTGGTATGATTTTTCTCCCCTTGACTTCATTGACTACTTTAGCTAAAATAAGACAGAACACAAAGCTAGAGATCATTTTCTCCTCTAACAGGGGTGCAAACCTCTCAGACTGCACATCTTTCAAACTCCCTGCCCCAAAAGCCAGGTTATTATTGTGACAAATACTACCACCCTCTTTTTTAAGTTGCATTGGAACTAGGATTTTCTTCTGTCTGCTTGTATCCGGTAGAATTGATGCTTCAATATGTTGTTAAATGAAAAATTTGCTTTGACACTTGTCACTACACCTTAAGCTAGCAAATGAATGTGGTTCTTAATCAGAACAGACAAAAGTACTGTAGTGTTTGATGAAAATTATGATTTCTAACCGGCTCTGCATAAACCATTCTAACCTAATGCCAAGCCCTTGACGATAAGTGCTGCTAGGAAACATCATTGGACAGTTCCATGCATGCAGACGGTTAATTATGACTTTGGTGGAGAACAGTTCAAGAGATTATGTACAGTTACAATGTAATTAACTCTTGTTTATCATTTCTTACATATCTGCAATGTTAGTATACGTGTAGAGCATACAGACTTGCACATCATTTTTAACTTCTCTTGAGAGGAGCCAAAATCTCTGAGGATTTATATGCCTTTTCTTTTTAGCAGGAGAAAGGAAATAAAACATATTTGGTTTACAACCGAGCCTCCCTCTAACTCTGGTACTTGCTTTCATGATGCCATATATATAAAAATTAGCTAGATCTGTGCATACTATAGCCACCTGCTGAAATTTCAACACCAAAATAAGATCTGTAATTGGATTTACAAAAACAGAAGCTCTGAAATTACAGCACAACAGGCCCCAAATTTGCAGCAGGGATAGTGGAATTCTGCAGCAGTGTTTATAAGTGGCTGTCAGCAGTTGTACACCCACAGAATCTACTATTAGCAGTAAAAAAAAAAAAAAAAAAAAAAAAAGCACCCACGTACACAGCCTCCTAGTTTCAGCAGCTCTAATTTTCATTGCCCTTGCATGAGCTTTTCCCTGTGTTCTCCCACAAAAACGATGTGTAGGCTCCATGCTGTACGGAGGGAATGCAGAATGCACCAGGCATTTTTAGATTTTTTTCATAGCATATATAAATTCAGAGGAAGAAGAGACAAGAACAAATATTTAAGTGTTCACAGTTTCCTTAAAATAAGACTGAAAAATACTAGGCTTTCTTTATAGTGAAAATATCTTTTTAGTTAATTTGTTTTTAATTAAAACTCACTTTACGTGTATTAATGTTATGCATTCTCATATAATTCTATGMCAATTAAAATCAACAAGCGAGGCACAGAGAGAACATTCTAGTGCATTCTTCATGGACCCTAGTTTGTAGCTTTACTTACACCCAAACACATCTGCATTTTGTTTCTTATCTCCCACTGCAGTAGCAACTGGATCTCCTGGTGCAGACATAACGTAGGATTTGGGCCATTGCACAGCCTAGGATTGACCAAATTAGAGTTCAGCAATACAGTGGTGAGAATGAGTGGCTACTCTACTTTATTGATCCCCAGGTGCCACGGCATGCAGGCAGAGCATTTTCAGAGCATTACATTGACCACAGAAATCTTGATCCAACTCAGACTAATCCAAATCTCTTGAATTTAACCACCTAATAGAGAACACTGCATATAGATCTTCTTTATTCTCTTTGCAAAATGGTGCTAGTTCTACCTCACTTGCTTTTCATCAAAATGATTTCCTAGGTGAGAGAAGCTGCTTTGTTCTGCTGAAAGTAGTGGCAGCAGGCTGCTCCCATGCCCCCTCACACCTCTTTGCAGAGGTGGACGCCAGCCACACACCAGCTGCCAAGCTGCTAACAGCAGCTGCAGGTACCTGTGTAAGGTTTCAAATGATCCGTAGTACAACCTCCTTTTCTCTTTGGCTGCCTTTCCTCAGGAGGCTGAAAACAACCCAAATCAGCCTACTGATCAAACRAGGTAGAACTAGGCATTGCACATGTTACGAATACTCACCTTGGACTTGCCAGACAATGTCRGCCACTGTTATCACAAGGACTGACAGTAGCTCTGATCCCTAAAAAACAGGCAATGCTCTGGGCTTCTTGCCCTTTACCTCAGGCCTACAAAAGCAGTAGTGGCCTGTAGTTCCATATGTGATTTCCTACAGGACAAGGAATGTGCAAGAGCAGGAAAATCAGTTAAGCCAAGTAAGCAAGCAAGAATTGGGAGAATAAAGGCAGAGAACAGAGGCAGGGAAAGGAAATTAGTTAAAAATTCAGGACATGAATGAATCTGTAAAGCAGAGTTCAGCAGAAATATTGCAAGGCATTGTGTCATAGGAGCCTCTCTGCTATCACTTCTGCTGTGTGGTCCAGAGAAGGTTTCTAAAACAAGGGGCAGGAGCCCCAACCACAAAGGTTAGCAAAGCTAGTTAACGCTCACGCAGTAGCACTCATTTACAAAATGAAGAAACTGAGCATTCAAATTCAGATCAAGCTCCATTTTACACTGTAAACATATGGAACAACATAAGTATGGAGGCCGTAACATTTCCCCCTTTGAATTCAGGGGCCAAGAATGCTATCGCTACATCAGCTTGTGACTCTTCCAGAGCATTATGGTGCTGACCATCATTTTAACTCAGAATTTGTAACACAGCAGGTGCACTCTAGCAAAACGAGTGCTATTAGGAGCTTCCATATAAAAAGAATGTCTGCTTGGGGCCCAGGCAATAGAATATTTACTTCCTACACCACACCACCTCTAAAAACTTCAATGCTCTGCTTCTGTGACCTGCTTTAAAAATGTCAGACACCTTCCCCAAATTTTAAGTTGGACAAAACACAGAAAAGCCAGCTGTAGCAAGCTTATCAGAATACCATTTTTTGTTCACTTAGTAGCACTTAGTATACTCCTCACACATCTTCAGCCATGGTACTTGTATATTATTTATATGGAAGTTTGAGCTTGTACAGTTTCCTCACCTTTGCATCATCCAGAGAGCACATGCTTTCAGTTACCACAGCTCTCTGAGTACTCTTTAAATTATTCAGACAGCTGCTGTAGCTTATGAGCCCTATTATCTTCACAGGAGTGATTAAACTTAAAAAAACCTTTTTTTTTTCTCATTTCTATGCAAACCAAAGTGTTACCATCCCCATGAATCAAAAAAGCCATGAAGTACCCTAGAGATTATGACATAGTATCTCTATGCTTGCTCTTGTTCAGGCTCCCCATTTGGTGTGCCAGAGCATTACTCCCTAGGCAGGACTAATGGAGAAAGGTGAATTTGCTACCAACACAAATTCCATTCCACAGAAGACCACCTTCAGTCCACCTGTTCTCCTATCCTTCCATCCCCACATGATACTGTCCATCCCCAGCCCTTTGCCCACCATGATGTTTGTGCTCCCCAGCACCACCTCAGCACTCTTCCCTTCCATCCCAGCTGCTTGATCCTCAACCAAGGACCTCAATARGTCCTCAAAAACAAGCAGCCTACCATTTTCTGCAATCCATTCCCACCATCCACAGGTGTTGCGTGAAGGATGTTAGAGGGTATACTCCTGCCTACTGGATCTGTCTCTACATGAGCTAGTCTAATCTCCTTTCAAACCTGCTGATACTGTCACAATCTCCTTGCAGTAGCAAATTATTTCAGAAATCTCTCAGTTGACTGAGATACTCTTCTAGTGTTGTAACTGCTTGAGTTTGGCATTGCCATAGGACAATTTATATTTTTTTTTCTCACATGAATACATTACCTCTCATTTACTTATTCTGAAGCTTGATCTACCTTCCCCCTTTCCCCTGTCCCTCTCATGCCTGAGCTCATAAGATCCTTTTAGAGTTCCTCACTTCCAACACATTGTTTGCCTTCCCAGAMAAGGTTAGCATTGTCTAACTTTGGCTGTTTCACTGTTTGTCCCTTCTCCGAGTTCGACAGTGATGTTACACAAATATGCTTCCAGTACTGATCCCTGCAGATTCCTCTCCTGTCTCTTTTTAATCTTAYAAGTGATTCCTATTTCAGTCTCTTGCTTGCTTCTTGGCCTTTAAGAAACTTTTCTTTCACAAAATTTTTCCCCCACCCCTTTGACAACTTATTTCTGTAATAATCTTTGTTGTGAGACCTCACATGRGTCTTTGATATTTCTTACATCCTAGAAAATAGGATGGGAAACTATTACAACTTTTTTTCCTCCTCATTTAGAATGGTCACAGTACTTGAGTTTTCTCAGCATTCCCTGTCACTCAGCTTCCTTGACCAGCGGAAACATGGCAGAACCAAGCAACCAACTTGTAGCTTCCAGAAGAATAGTGATCTTGCTAAGGGCAAAAAATGCCCCATGGAAAAACAATTCAYGGAAGTAGGAGAGGAAGGAGGCATTTGGTCAGCATTTATTGCAAACTAGTAGGTGGAGAACTTGTTTGTATTAAGAACTTGCCAAACTGAAAGAGCAGCAAAGGAGGTGCTTCTTATTTTCCTCCCCATATCCTGTACCTCTCAGGACAGATTATGCTCTTATCTGATCACTTTCAGAGAGCATTCCTCCGGCTTTGTGAAGAAAAGTGTGTATGCCACAGAGAAATTTATTTCTTTATTAAATGAATTCCACTACATAAGAGCTACTCAATTTAAGTGCAGAGGAAATCATACTATGCCCAAGGCATAATTTTTCTTTAGTAGACCAAAAAGTAAACAAATATGCACACTATCCTGAATGCATCTGATTATTCTTGACAGTGTTATCATTGAGATGATGAAAAGGCATAATTCTTTGCAAAACAAATGCTTGGAAAAAACATAAAAGTGAAAGAACCATAGCGTCTGTTTCCTTAAAGAAATTATAGCAGAGCCTTGTGAGGAGTGATTCTTTTCTTCATTGTTCCTTTTTTATCAGTTGCTTCACCCTTTTGTTGTGTTTGTCTCAATCCCAGTTGCAATAAGTGCTCACTACTTGAYTGACTAGATGACCTCAGTTCTAATGGCTGTGGGTGGTGGAAAAAAAGTCAGGACTTCATAATACATAGCCCTTTTTCTGAGGCACTGGCTTCAGTTTGCCTGCAGTCAGTGGCTCACATACATAACACACAATCAATCTTTAAAAAGTTAAAACATTATCCTTGAGAAGCAAGGATACATCTAAAAGTGGGAGAGAGCTATTTCTGCAGGACAATTGCTGCTCCCAATCACTGGGAAGTGATAGAAACTTCACCTCGCATAACGACTTGGATCACTTGGAGAGGCAGATGCTAAGCACCTTGTACTCTAGGACCTACTGGTTTAGTCTGCCATACTGTGTTTTAGCCCAGTATCCTCAGTCTTCTGCATTGCGCCCAGCCCCTACGGCACCTCAAACGGTCTGACTACCAGGCCAGTGTTATACTGCATCTCACTTTCTTTGAGCCATATTTTTTATATCTGTAATAATACTCATTTGGGTGGATAGTGTGGCACTATTAAATGAAATATAAGATCGTAACAAAACTTGCTATGACGCATCAGACCTGGTATTCATATCAAACACTGCTCAATAGGAACATTATTATTTATGGAGAAAAATAGTTCTGAAAATAAATTCCTATGCATGTTTAGTTTCTTCCCTTTACATTTTACTTGAAGTAGTAGGAAGGACTTAGAAAAACAACACAATCTAAAACAAAAAGAGAGTTGACGCCTTTTAATGATTAACTCCTTGCAAAACTTGTCTTTTTTCTTTTTTTCCCATTCAAGAGTTCTTCAATCTACTGAATATCAATAGATAAAACATGACAAAAATGTTCGTTCAGAAGGAAACTTAAATTAAACTCCAGTCTAATAAAGGCCATTTGTCTCCTTTATGACTCAAATCCTAGAATGAAGAAAATGTAATGTAGATTCTCTGTCACAATACGTTTTTCATTTCTTATTTGCTAATGTATATCAGATTATTGAATTTTGGAAAATGAGGAGGAGAAGACTCRTTAGGTGCTTCACCCTAGACSTGTTAATGTTTTTTAATTGTTTTATTTGAATATGCTAGAGTTTCAAACACAGTTGAAGGTGAAATAATGTAATTAAAGTTAACTAAAATATCAAAGACACATGCACAGCCGAGCTGAGGCTGTTTTTCTCTTTGTGCCTCCAAACATGATGCAGCTACAGGACACAACAAAACTACACAAAATTCTCTTGCTTAAAACAAYGCTAACTCAGCAAGGTACAGAGTATTATATTGCCTTTAAGAGGAGACCCACACCCAAATGACAAGACTTGATCCCTAGTCTACTATATAGGAACGTCCCCCAAGCTTTCAGGGCATAATGAAACCATTGAGTGTGAGCTCCTGGGATTTGGGACTGGAAATACTTTGTGAATATGAGAAGTAGAGTTCCTTTTCACGTACATGTTGCTGACTATTAGGAGCACAAAAAGGACATGATGACGGAACTCAGAACTTTTCTACGCTGACAGGAGCATCAGCACAGCCACTCTTATAAGTTGTGCTTCAGCTGCTGCTGGATAACACTGAATGCTTTCTGTTTACATGAGGGAAAATAAACCACCAAAAATGGGTTTGTTCAGACATCCCATCCACAATCTGTAAAAACCTGCAACCRTCCCTGAGAAACTAAGCATCTGGTAACAACCGCTAACTTCTTTCTGTTGTTTAGCCCCTTAAGTGCAACYTGCAACACACTGGGTAGCAATTTTAAACTACACATTTTCATGATAAATCAAAAAATATATAAACAAATACTATGACAGTAAAAAGTGCCAGGTATCACTTCAAACTTCTCAAACATGGTTAGAGGACACTTAAAAGCTAAAAGCTAAGGTCTGTGCGACAATGGCTTCTGCCTGTTAAATCCATAGGTTATTATTGCAGTGGATGGAGTGGATTTTGCTAAGGGAATTCCCTCAGTCAGTTAAGTACCTCTTCAAATACAGGAACTACCAGTCAAGAGCGAAACCAGCATGAGTTATCCTAGCCAGACACATGAGCTCAATTTTGGTTAAGACCCACCTGTAATCTATGGCTACTCTCCTTTCTTCTTGAAAGGAGCAAGTAGCATAAAAATSACTTTGCTTTCCCACAACGTAAATAAGCAGGTTAAAATAGACCTCAGTAAGGCTTTATTCCCGCGCACAGCCCGCCCCCCACCCCCAGAAGCAGGAGGGTTAGAGATTAATTGTGGAAATGCCTCACCAAACACTGCATTGTCAGCAAAACAGAATGAAGCAGTTGTATTTATCACAGATGTTATGATTAAGCTGGACAATATATTTTGGGGTTGTTCTTGACTAGGCTTACTGCCAGTTTCTGAAGTCCATACCACCACAATTCCCATATAGCTAGATATAGACATCAGATTACATACACATCAGGTTTAATTAGTTTATACACATGTTTGTACATATTATGCACTCAAACATGCACTCACGTATGTTGTATAAGAAAAATGTGAGGAATTGGGAGGGGGAAGCTTTCTATAACTTTGGTACGGAAACTACCATATAAAGAACTTTCAATCACATGGGAACATTCTTTGGTTTGTAACCATACTATTAAAAAAAACACTAATACCATTTACCAAAGCAAATATCATTCGCATTTAAGGAACATCACTTAATATGTGAGATATCTTAATGTAATATGTCTYGATTTAAACTCTTGTGCAGTTAGCACTGCACATAATTTTCAAGATCAACTCAATGGACTATGGATAAAATCAATATGGAAGTTAACCCATTCAACATTTACATTAGTCAGACATGTGCCTTTCATATTAATATGGTAGATCAGGGGGAAAATGCTGGTAAGAAATTTCATTGTCAACAGTGTGGCAGATTATTCTGACTGGCAAATCATATTCTAGACATGAGCTCTACCTCTGATACTGCTTTCTACTGCATCCTGCGACATACCACATATCTTTTTGCCACAGTGTCCCCAGAAGGTAAACACCTCAAAGTATTATGACAATCAATTTAAGTCTCATACTTAATGAGACAGTATCAATGTAGAGCAAGACACTTAGCAAAATGTGGTGATCTTTACGTGATCAAACCTAACTGTAAAGCTATTTGAAAATCAAATACTTGCTGATTAAATGTAGTCTACTTGAGGGCAAAATTTCCCTTTAAAAGCCTAAAAAGAAGCTATTGCATACATTAGTCACATCACCACCAATGCCATTGATTCACAGAGCAGCAAGCAAGATCTGATCTCCAGATTTTCAAACCAAACTAAACCTAGAGTCAGAGAGCAAATAAGGAAGAATAACACAATTGGATTCCAAAGGATTTGGATCATTTAGGTAATTAGGCCAGCAGATGGCAAATGCAGTTCAGGGCTGAAAAATGTAAAATAATTGGTCTGGGAATATACACTAAATGAAACAATCATATAACATAATGATTAAGAGAAKGGATTATTTGTGAGGAAATAAGTTAAACCATGCAGACTTGCGTACAAAAAAACCCACAAAGCTACGATAGCAAATCAGCAAATATAAAAAATAAGAAAAGATGACATTGGCTAGCTCCTGTGAGGCATAATATACATGAACTATGTTTATGACCAAGAGATTCCAGCAGTAAGTGATTTAATTTAACAATTATTGTGAAAAACATAAGCAGAAGCTGTGAGCACTGTACCAGGTGTGCTTGACATAAATCCAAAGTCAGTAGAATTGCCTGGAGATCAAGTACACTAGGATAAAACTAAGACCTTTTGAAGTTAAGAACCAAAAGCTAAAGCAAGCCTAGACAAAGCAAAAAACACTAACTTACCTGTTTGATAGTCAATATCTCGATCAGAACTAACTTAAGAAGACTATTTATTCTCCCTGTTGGAGTTACTGGGTTTTGTCGTATGAGGCCAAAATGTAAGTTCCTGATCTGAACTAGGCAGAATAAGYACTTGGGTCTTGGGAATTTCATCAAATCTAATATTATCTTAAAAATGTTGAAAATGTCATTCTTGTAAAGACTGCAACAAAAAATTTGGAAAAATCACAACCAGCTAAAGTAATTAGATACATCATAGGTGACCAAGGCACATTATTTATGTTGATGTCAAATCTTGTCTTTAATTGCCGCATTGTCCRAATAAGACAAAACAGAATGAACAGTAACAACTACAAACAGGAAAGGGTAAATAAGGGATGCAGCTATTACAAAAGTTTGTCATTTCTGGGACAAACTATTACTTTTAAGTTATACAATACAGAAGTGAAGACTAAGCTAAAAGCAAGSTCTGTGGAGCACCAAGTAGTAGGCAGTGGTTTGCTTAAAGGATGTTATCACACACAACCAGTGATATTCTAAGACAATGCGAGTTATGAGGAAAAATGCATGCAGCCAAGCCTCATTTTCATTGAAATAGTTGACAGAGATGTGATAAAATAGAGATTTTTTTTCAACTCCTGTCCGTTGCTACAGAGCATTCACATTGGCAAAAGCTATAGAGCATTTCACATTGGCAAAAGGCAGAATTTTTAATAAAAAACGTCCATTCCATTTGTGCCATTAATTTGGAGCCCTGTACAGTAGGAGCAGGGTTCATACCCAATACATAACACAAGAAGCAAAATTTAAAAATTACAACAAGGATATGCAAAACTCCTTCATATACTACGAAACAAATACCCATATCTGTGTAAATAAGACGTCTGTGAATCTACATAGGATGATTTTTTTTTTTTTTTTAAAGCAGGTATATTTAAAAGAGAAGACAACAACAGAAGGGCTGTAAAGAGAAGACAGGTAGGATTAAGATACCAATAAATATTAAAAAGCACATTCTTAATCCTAAATTTCTTTGTTCTTTTAAAGGAACTGCATCATTCTTCCCTTACACCATTAGCTCCCATTTTTACCTTAACCTGGTAACTTTATTTCGTACTTGAGCTATCATATGAAAGCGCTTTGAGTACTTTTCTCTGATTGCATTGGCAGAGTATATGAACCATTACCTATCATTACCTTTATTTCAAGCCTGTCACTTCTTCCTTTTCGTAGCCAACAAGCTATAAAAGGGGAAAAAATGCAGTCTCTATCAGAGAATAAAATCATCCATACAAAAATGAGCTGAAAGGAACGTGTGAACAAAGAAAAAGGGAGGGTGAAGAGAGGGAGATGAGAGACTTGATAAATCTGCTCTCTGTGTGCAAAGGACATTCCACTCTCCTGCTATAAAAAAGGAAAATCCCTAAAACACAATGCACCCTGGAACCAGCTTCTACCAGTGGTTCTCCTTTCTCCTGCCACACCTCATATTTAAAATACCTCAAGCATTYCACAAATACTATGCAAATAAAAATAATATTGATACCTCTGCCTCGTGTGGAAAAACCTACATAGCTAGAGCTTAAGCGCATGAGACAAGATGCATTGCCCGCAAAGCTATGCGTCTCTTAAAATCAGTAAACCCTTGGTGAGCCCCACAACAGGCTGGGAGCCATTAATGTTAATTAGATGGCCCCCTCCAACTCCAGTGCCACCAGTGACCTCAAAGTGCACTCAGATTTGGAACTCTTCCCCCACCCCGGGTGCATGCCAGGCTACTTTACCTCTGTAAAGCTGGGGCATGCTCCAGCTGCTGCTGCGCATGTATGGAATGCCATTCGCATTTGCAGTAACATGCACCGTTAGCCAAACGGTGCAGGAAATTAACCATTACACAGAACAGTGCACATAAAGCTCAGAGCAAAACGTGCCGGTAGCCCTCGAGCTGTTCACTTGAAAGATGCACAGGAGCTGCACGCACCTGCAAACCGACACGGCTACTGACAGACAGGCTGTCGCAAAGGCACCCAAGCTCACGCATAGGAGGCCTAGGTGCAGAAGCCTATCTATCACACTTCATGCACCATGGGAGCAAGTTTGATCCTTCACTCTCAAAAAATGCCGTCATAGTCAAATTACCCCAGTATACCACCCTAGAGCTAATACCACAAACCCTGGTATTCCACTGTCTCTCGCTAATCACTTTATTAAGAGGCAAAGAAATACAAAAGATCGATTGTCCATTTACTCTTTAGCAGCGTAATGGAGGCCCCTAGAAATAACCAAAGGAAATAACGTAATGAATTGGCAAACAGAAAGCCAAATTCACTATTATTCTTCATTTGGCCATTAAACCTCTATATAGCAAACTGAAAACTTGTATATTTTCTCCACCCAAGCATACGAATCTAAGGGAAAGAACTCACAGCTAAGGCACACCATGACATGCAAGTAACCTATGAAAGCAAAGGTCTCTTGAAAAATACTAGATTACGCAAACTTAACTGATTAACAACAAATGCCCAAGTTTGGTAGAGAGTCTGAAACTTTTTATTGCCCAAGCTACCCAAGAAGATAGAAATAGCTAGGACGCGTTAGGAATGAAGCCAGAGTATCTGCCTTGGTAGGCATGATATTTGGTTTGTTGGCTACAGGATCTCCTCTTGCCAGGCATTTCCTTTGAATGATCCAGCACAGTTAAAACACAAAGCTCAAATTATTTCAAACTTGTCCTTTTAGTGTAGCTTTAGTCAAGAAGTTCCCAGTTGTTTCCTCCCAAGATCTAGCTAATGATAGTCAACCACTCTAAGACGCGGGGAGAGTTCTGTGACAAGGACAKGAAGAAATTCAAAGATAAACTCTTCCAAGAGCACATACAAGGCAGAGGGCAGGCAGTGGGTGGGAAATAATTAGAAAAGAGGTATTTATCACCTAAGGGATAAAGTAAGAAAAAGAAGATAATAGAAGAGAAAAATTATGACAGTAGTATATATTTCTATGAGTTAAACAGCTAGTCACACTCTCAAAAATTATTTAAAAAAATCACAATATCATAGATATGAGAAGTAGAATGAAATAACGACCTAACCAAAACAATATTATTTGAATTTTATTTTCATTTCAATATATGAATATGTTCATTGAAAGCTACAGGACTGTGCTCTGGTTACAAAAAAAATCTTTTTTTTTTTTTTTTTTTTTAAATTTTTTTTTTTTTAAAAAAAAAAAAAAAGCACTTATTTCAGTGTTTGGATCCAAAAGTAATCAGTAAGAGTCAGAGTCAGAAAAAAGCACACCCACTCAAAGGCAGGAAGGAAAAGACCTTGAAGAAAATGAAGAAATAAGAGGAAGAGAAAGTAGATCCCAAAGCAGGAAGAAGCCTCCAAACTGCACTACAATGACAACATTGTAATTTGTTCATATTGGCCTTGTTAGTGCATGTAAAGTACTGTATAGTTATAGCAAGACACAGTTATAGCAAGACACATTTCTACAAATACAGGAAATCTTTAATTTCCACAGGAAAAGGTCAAAATATAGGAAATACACCAAGCCATTTTCTCCTGGACTCCATACAGTCAGATATATCAAGTATTATTATTACCATTACTTCATTTGAATTATAATATTACCTAAAGCACACTGGACAAATTCCAAAAAATTCCAAATTCCAGTATTTTAGAGGATTCTGAGTCTAAGACAGTGCACACAAGAGAGATGGGAGAATATTCAAGTTCATCCTTTCAAAAAGCAACTATCTGCTCCCTCTGCTACCACTCTAACTAGCCAAGAAAATAAAAAAATATCTAGTCCATGATTTATATTACCCAAGCTTGGAGAGAAACCTATTATCCACTCATAAATGCCTCCCTTTAAAGAACAGCTTATGGCAGAACTAGAACGGAGTCAAATTATAATAATGGTCCACTGAAGAGATCAGCACTCCTGTCATGTGCAGTCCCACGTGTGATCATTGAATATGTATTGGATACGCATATATCCAATGTGCTAGGAGTAAAGAGGAGCAAGAGACTAATCAGCTGCGGGGAATATGCTTTCTGGAAGAGCTTCATTTCTCCAAGCACCATGGACACCTGCAGCTGCAACCCACATTTGCACATTCTTTTGTAGTCTGCAAAACGGGAAAGATGATGTTGGCTGAAAGATAGCAATCACACTAACTGCTTCCGGCATTTGTGCTCATACATACGGTAGAATAAGGCCATAAAAAGGAAATTGAAAGCTCAAAASATGCTTGCATGGAAGTAAGTTTTATGAGCATGTTCTTCAGCACACTGCATTTTAGAAGTATGTTACTAAGTCCTTCTAAATTTGACTTGAAAGTTATCAGGACCAAAAAACTTGAAAAGGTGTATAATGAGCTCAGACTCTTTAAAGGAGTCCAATTGTCATGGTATGCTCTTCTTTCTTTCATTTCAACAATCACTATATCATTTAAAGACAGTATTTTAACAGAGCTCCCAGTGACAGAAGGGAGTACAAATGGCACATGTGACGAATCTCTGCTACACCATGAGTTTACARCTRAAGTGCTAGKTGAGAATAAACATCCCTCAGATGGAACTAGGTTGTCCTCTGCAGTCTCTGTTCTCTAGGAGCTTTTCAGAGYATGCAAACAAGCAGCTTATGGATGGAAAAAAAAGCCATGGTCATAAATATTGTCCTTGTTATTGTTTGTGTTACCATAGTGCCTGCACAAAACAGGCCATTCCGTTAAGCACTATGCGAACAAAGCAAAAGAGTCCAGAGCAGCACTACAACTTAAATATAAGACAGCAGATGGCAAGAGAGAGGAAAATAGAAGAAAAAATGGGATAATAATGGTCAGAATGAAGAGTGGTGATCACAGGTAACAGCAGCTTATCTGTCAATAAACTTTTGTAAACATCATAGAAAAAAGTTTTTACGAGGCATTTGAAGGAGGACAATTGACAACTCTGTTGATGAGAAAGCATAAAAGAAAAGTGTTTAAAATTTTAAATGGGTTATGATGTTTGGCAACTGGAGGCAGGAATAAACATTTTAATAATGCTAACAATGCAATAGGTGGGAGAGAAAAAAAGAGCCTTGAAAACAAATACTTTACATTTAATGAGTCAGATTAGATGAAGCTAGCTGATGGAGTCAAGGAAGTGACAATGGTCAGAAAGGGAGCAAGGAAAAGTATATTTAGAGTAGCAATTATCATTGACATGAATGGGTCAAAACCACGTTGCCAAGACTAGGAGAAAGGATGCTGGCATARTCAAGGGATATGAGAGAAGGATGAGAACGTCCGGCAGGGAAAAATAAGAGGGTTTTTTTTTTAAGCTTTATTGAGCTTCAACAGCTTCAGACAGACAGACTCAAGGAGATAACAGAGGGGCTAAGATCTTAGTTTGATCACAGAAGCAGTAAAATATTTCTGAATCTTGTCAGCATAGACAGGGTCTATGTACTTATCTTTAAAAATTACATCTGCAGATGAGATTCTGAGAGGCAACAGAAGGCCAGAAAGTCCAAAGCCTTTACAGATGCAAAATGGAGAGATCAGACTGATCACATAGATTGAAGCTTCTCTAAGATCTAGGAAACACAAGAAAAGAGTTCAACATATTCTCKATAGTACACAGAAACCATGACAGCAAACATAGTGAACCAAATACTACTTATTAAACCAGAGTCTTACAATTTCTCTTGTGTATGTGTACACATGTGCAGAAATACACATGGGCTAAAAATTAGAAATAACCTAGAACTTCAAATGGTAGATGATAACTCTTGAATGACAAGGGAATCTAGTAGTCACACAGGGAAAGCACACAAGCCTKACCAAACCAAAGAGTGGAGACAATGCACACAGATTGTCAATATTTAAACTACATTTTCTAAATAGATTAGTAAAGAAAAACAAACACAAAGAAGTCTCCAGTGTCACTTGCCAGCTTTCTACATCCTAGATCTCTCAGCTGGGCTTTATGCCAAGACAGTTTTTGGTGGGCTGATTCCCCTAGACAAAAGAAAGAAATTCATGCTTATCCTATCAGACCTTACTATGACCTTACCAACCTGCATGCACGCTCTTTTTTCCCCCACCCCCATATATCTTTTCCTGTGATATAAATTTCTCTGTTTTCAATTTCTAAAATGATAACTGACAAAAATCATTGCATGGATGAAGTCAATGCAGACAGCTGCAAGATAGCAATAATGAGAGAAACACAGACATATGTCTTCTTTGGAAGTTCCCAGAATACCAAACACCTCAGTTGTCAGCCAACTGAAATCTCTCAGACAATCTCATGGATTTTTTTTTTTTTCCATTGCAAAGCTGGTAAAACTAGACAATACAGAAAAGGACGAGTACTTAAAGTTCCTCCCCATGCCCCAAAGTCTTCACAAACACACTCTGTTCACAGACCTCTTTTTGTATCAGAATAGTTTGGAAACTGGAAGCGTAACCAGTAGTGAAGGAGCAACAGGATATGACTTCTTACAGAAGCTGGATATTATCCAGCCCACAGGACCAGGTGGAACAAATCAAAAGGGGGCAGAAGGCTTCACTGATTGATAGCAATGCCAATGTTATCATTAATGGAAATTTATGGTGATCAGGTAGGTCATGGATGATTCAGAAAAGGCAAATCTGCCAGCAGAATGCTGTACTATAGGCTGGCCAAAAATAGTCTAGATTTCTTCCAACTAACACTTCCAAATTTCTGTGCAATAGATGTCAAATACTCATGCAGACAAAGCACAAATCTGCTTGTGCTGCTTATGAGCTTTTTCTAGATCAAGCAGCTTCTTTGGAGTTCTTGACAGCACATTGCAAATTAGTGTCTTCAAGCTGCTTAATTTATGCCAGAGGATCAACACATTCCGAAGGGAACCCTCCCAGCACCCAAAGTGCAGACAGTTAATATAAGAATCACTCCTTCCTGTTTGTCAGGGCTGAACTTTGCCCTGCTGTATCTAACAACCAGGCAAAATAGTTTCAATTATATAATTGAAAATTGTACACACACACACAAATAAAAAACACACACCGTACCAACTCCACATGCATGAGGCTTCCCAATTTTTTTGCTCATGTACCCCGGAGACCTTTTTTGTGTGTCTGATGATAGGAAACAGTGTAAAGATTGAAGTAGAGAACATATGTCTCCATTTCTATATATCTAGTACCCTGTGAAGTTGCCATAAAAAGGTTTTAAGTCCCAAAGAGACATCGCACAGCATTTGAAAGTCAGGCTCTTCATTCTATGCTTCCCTGCAGACCAGACCTGTAAGTTCATCACTCACAGAAAAGAATACCAAGACGCTCCACATGCAGCTGCTCTATATGCCTGTGGTAAAACTGCTGACATCTTAACTCTCACATAAACAGCTGTAAGTTTCCTTCTTTCTCCCATCAGCATAATAAGTATCATTAAGACTAAGGTAGGCAAGAGATTTTTAGAAGGCACTAGATATATCAGTAGTAAGTTAGAATAAATTTTTAGCCTACTGCAGTACAGCACTAAAATATAATAGCCTGTTAACTGACACATTATTATCAAGTCTTATTATGACTTAGTTTATGCCTGTCAGTGGGTTATGGTAAATTTTTTTCATCATAGGCCTAATCAAAGCAGAAGACTGAGCTACTGACAGATCAGGAGAGATAAAACTGCTTATATACCATCATGAAATTCTAACACAGGCAGGAACTTCAGCATCTTTCCTCCCCTTCCTGCCTCTTGAGCAACTTTTGAAACAAGAGGTTCCCTTCCTATGTCAAACAAGGAAACAAAGTCTAGCGCTTTCCCTCCAAAGCGCTACAACGTTCAGCACAAACAGCTTTCTTCTAGAAAGCTGCTAGCATTAAATGGGCTTGCAGGTTTGCTTGATATTGCTTACTGCCATTGAGAAGTGCTTGTGATCACTACTGTAAAGTAACCTAAAAATCTACTGGTCCAAAACACTTGCTGTGTTTATTTCTGAGGATTTGGGCAAATCACATCATTACTTAGCATAGCAAAAAGCTCAAAGGTGGAAATACCATTTTCACAAAAGCAAGMTGCCTTTACCTTATTCTCCAAGGTCCCTGTGGATGACTTTGTGCAGTCATTATACAGAGCTTCAGAATGMGAGGCCCATAAATACATGCTTGGGGTGCACAGTATGTGTTAAAGAGGCACACATTACATGCAATGGATAAAATCACACTGCAGWTCTTGGGCTGCATCATACCTGGGGAAATTTTCTATTTTCCTCAAGCTTTGTAGGGTCCTATAAAAGTACCATAYGCTACAGCTGTCTCTCACAGAGCATAAAACCTTAGCATTTTAAAAGAGGGGTTCTAGTGTAATTCCTACTGAATTTGCAAGGGATGGGGGGCAAATTAACCACTGTTAAAGTTGAATTTATGCATTGAGTTTGACAGTAGACAAAAGCATTACCRCAGTTTACCTCAGCTCTCCTGTAAGACTGAGAAAGTAGAGGAACTTCAGTTTCCACTCTGCTCAGGACCACCTTGTGTACCAGCTGCAGTAGTGGTGAGTGTCAGTGCATCTCCTATAACTAGTGTGAGCTTGAAACACTACCCCTAAAAGTAAAGGGCTGAAGAACATAAAAATGAACTCCTACCTATAAGCCTACCTACTGAACACTAACCTAATGGTTAGATGGCAAAGAAACCAAATAAATCCAGGTAGCAGAATGGTAACCATGTATTAATCTCACCAACATTCACTGTCACTAAGAGTACAAGAGAAAAATGAGGAAATTAAACAGCAATACAGGAAAATAACACGTCCTACTGTCCAAGAAAACAACAGCAAGTTCTTGATGAAATTAGCAGGAATGTTGCCACAGGATGGACTTTGTGTACAGGATGTCCTTTGTTTATAACAACATATTTGTAATACCCTGAAGCCCGATGTGATCGTGAGGGACATTTCTTCTATAAAATAGCTCATTTTGTTCTAATGAATATGTCAGCTATCGGAATGCTGGTAAGTAAACTAGCATTTTAAAAGTACATCTAATATAGCACATAAGCACAAAGCAAGAATAGACKTTTCTAAACACATTGGTCTATAAAGTTGCCTTTTTTATTTTACTATTTTAAGACTTTTGCGTCTCCTTTCCCTACTTGCTTTTATTATGCATCAGACTGCTACAAAGGCTATGTTCACAAACAAGTCTGGGCAAGTGAGCTAAGGATTTAATCTTGACAAAATATAGACTTGCACTGAAGTTMAAGGACTGCCTGATAGCATGTTTGCATTATCTGCAGTGGTGCAAATCATACCTAAAGAAATTCTTCATACAGGAAGGAAAAAACACTTTAAAAACCAAACTTGTTTTGTGTGCAAGATRAAAAGAGTTTCATTTTTTTCAAAATCTGTTTAAATTCTTGGCTGCTAAGATGACCACCGTATTATCAGTCAAGTGCAAAAGCAAACATAAGAATTCCACAGTGCTTCACGGGTCACAGTATTGGATCCAAAGCCTATTAATGTAAAGGTGAAATATTAYCTTCTCGTTGACTTCAAAGAATTTGGGCTCAAGTCCACAACAAAAGACACAAAGCAAAGCATTGCAAAAATGATTGAATAAACTGAAAACACTACGTAAGAGTAAAAAAGTTATTACGTGACACTGGATGCTCAGTAATTACTGTTTACCAGTCTACCATAGCATGATTTAATGCTACTTTCCACAACTCCTATTCTGCAGTGAATCAAGCTCAATCTGAACTATTTTCCAAATAAGAGTGATATGGTGTTGCCTTTTGCACAGCTAACAGTAAAACAAAAGGATTTGAAATACACAGATAACAAAGTACTTTCTATTAAAATCTATCCATTCATGAGTCTCAGTTTTTGCTATTATCTGGACCTGACCTAATTATATATCCTGAAGCACATATTGGGTGCCAAAAGGGTTTTAACAAATTGTAGAAGTGAGAATTCTTCAAATCTGAAAAACAATGTTCAAAAGAAATTATGTCCATTATCAGTATTTCACTAATTGTTGTCACATAGAAATTTTCACCTGATCTTTGCTCCTACYTGCTGAGAAAGGCAAGAAAAACAGAAAATTTCTGTAAATACAGATGTTACACAGAAGGTAGRTTCTCTGGATCTGCTTCTCTGGAATTCAGACGGGTGTTGCTCRAAAATAACTTATCACTAACGTATCTGCTACATTCAAGAAACAAATTCTAATTTATCAGTGCTACATAACATGAATTCAGTGATTAGTTATGGTGGTTTTTTTATGTTCCTTGTAAATAGAATAACCTATTCAAACTGGAAGATACATCTTCAAAACTCATATCAATACACATCTTTTGTTAAGGTAATAAAATTCCATCTAAYTTATATGATAGTAATAAATATGTTACTGATATTAGAGATTGGTAGATGCACAGCAGTGATGGGTGGGGTATCAATATAAGAAAGAATTGCCCTYCTGAACAAGAGTCATGCCACATGTCAAAATTACAGATTGCCAAGGATGGTGTAGTTTTATGTGCCACACTATGCCACATATTGCTTGAATGTTCAGGTCACACTGTCCTCGCATCCTTTAATTGCCCTCTTCACTCACATACAACAGGAAAAAGAGACAAGTGGTAAAAGGCCTATGAACAAAATCTGGATTCCTTGATGCCAACTGTAGCTTGACTGATGKCTTTAGAGGATTCAGGATTCACTCTTAAGGTGCTTTATTTGTTTGTTTTTTGTTTTAAATTCAAAAACACATTACTCAACTTTGAAGGCCACAAGACTGGGACATGGCACTAGAGAGACTGTTTTTTTCCTCCCTGTTGTTTTCCCTGTACAATGCACCTAAAATAACAAGTGTGGTATATTACTTATTGAAATTGAATCAATTGTATTAGATTGCTATGTTTTGTTCAGACACATGAAGCCTAGTAAGGAGCATTTGGTTTATTGCTCATCCTTTTCAGAGAACACAGCTTTGTGAGGGGAAAAAAATGAGATCAGAATAGAACACTATGTCACATTCTGTGTAAAGGGCTTTTGCTCCAAAAAGCCCTCSTTCATTCATTGTGGAAAAATCTCTCACCAAAACACATCGCTAGGGCAGCTCTTTGCATTTCACCTCAATTATGCAGATCACAGTCAGTGACAGCAACAGTTCTTTGGGATCACAGTAACAGTAAAAGTAAATATTAATTCAGATCATAGTCTCATGGGCCTGCATCACCATCCGAGCTGAGCAGCAGCTGAACAGTAAGAAGAGAAGATATCAAACATCTTAGTCCCTATGGAATAGGTCTCAACAGCTCTTTGGAAGCCAAGGATGCTGATGGAACTGCACATATCACTGAGAAAGACTAAGTCTTGGAGGGTTTCCAGGCTCTTGTGACAGCTGGCACAGCTTCAACTTCTCAAGGTTCTTTAAAACTCCATACTCAAGAAGAGTAAGTCTTCAACATCTTCCTTTTAAAACTGATCCTCTGAACAAACTGTCYGAGTTGTGACCTGGCAGGAGATCACTTTCTTCTCAACTCTATTTACTAGGCTGCGTCAAGATGATTTCTCAGTAATTTTAGGCAGAGGCATCCATAAAGCTATTTACCATATGCATTTATTTAAGTGTCCCTGCCAGATGGGCAAATCTTGCTTTGCTGTACAAAGTCCAATGCATTACAGAACTTTTTTCCCTAGTAACTGCCATCTTTTTGTTGTTGTTTTCAAATAGAAAGGAGATTGATCCTCCCTAAAGCAACTTTTTACAAACATATTCTAATTTTCAAGTTTACACTCAGATTTGGATCCTACAAGGGATCATTATGAAAATGAAATGTCAGACTAGTGTGTGCACAATTGCCTAATATTAAATTGARAACAAACTTTAAAAATCATATAAAAGATATATGAATCTTGGGAAGAAAGTAGTCCAAAGAAATAAAGTAACAACTTAGGAAGGGTGACCCACTGTAAGATCCACTGTAAAACGTTTTTCATGCTGGTAGAAGCTTGAGAAGCTTCTTGTTAAAACAAAGCTGCGCATCATTGCAGTTGAGAAGCAATGCATCCAATTTGTGAAGTTATCCATTGCACCACACTTCATTTCTCATTTCCAAAAAAWTTGAAAACTTATGTAAACTCTAGGAAGACATACATATCATCTGGCACCTGACTCCCATTTATGCACATACTTATTGTGTTTAGGAGATGAAATAAAGGTAATTAAGAAGAAAGGCTCAAAAATCACGAAGAAAATACAGTAATATTGCCTTCCTTCTCTGTGTTCACTTGTTGAGTAATAAAAGCATACTGCACAAAAAAAGCTTATTCTCCCTTCTCAGAAACATTTAAAAACCTTTTTTTGCAATCCCTAAAATATGAATTAGCAATAACTGTATTATTTATTTGTGGGAGGAGGAGGTGGTAGATAAAAGTGAATTAATGAAAAAGGAGTTATTAGCAGATAGCATAGCAGCATTCATAAGTAGGCAGCAAATGGGGCAGATACCTTGGTAACGGATATAAGAATTATTCGAAGTGTTGCACACTGGTAAGAAGTCTCTGGGGTCACTCTCTTTATAAAGAGAGCTTCTGTAGCACTGCACTGAATAAACTCTTAGCTTCATTCTGTAATGAAGTAGAAAGACAACCAAAAGGATGCCTACCGGCTCCATTAGGTATCAATATAATCACCATAATGAAATTTGATACAATTACATTGGACAAAGTTAATCAATACTATGGTTAGATACCTACTTACTTTTTATTTAAAAACCTTGCAACATATTTTAAGCTTTTCCCATCTTATCAATATTGTAAGATGTATGTGCCAGTTGAGTGAACAGTCCCAATTAATATGAAATATTATAGGCCTGTCTGTGCAGCATGGAATTATCCAAGTTAGAAAAGTCTGGAGGGTTAGGACTGAAATACTCTTGCTCAATCCGGGAGATTAATTCTGCCACAAGATAACAATTCACAATGAACTGTGCTACGAGCATCTGGGACTTCATCTACTCCTGTTGGGAAAGAATCAAATATATCCGTAAGAAACAGCCATTTACCTCTCAGTCTCACTCATTTCAGAGCATGAGCGTGCCATTTGTTTTGCCTGCCTATAGCAACCCACAGTAAAAGCAATTAGCTTATTCCACTGCTGGAGCAAACAAAAGCAGCGTAAGTGAAACCCCTACACAGGAGAGCAAAATCATGCCTATACCTCAGCTAGCTCTTCTCAGTTACAGCATATTAGTACAAATCCACTCTCTGTACTAAAATGCCAGAGCATGAACATGTTTCATTCTCTTCTGTAGAGGACATSGTGTTACCTCAGGTTCATGGGTGAGAAAACAGCAGGTATGGTGAAAATTGTCTGCCCCGAGACAAGGTAGCAGAGGTGATGGAACAGAATACACACCCAAATCTCAGTTGCTCTAGTTCACACTATTGATGGTGGGCTGGATCAGACCATAAGTCACTTCCCTCTTCTGTAAGCATGCAAAAACGAGTAAGGACCTCACTTTCCTTTCACTAAGGAACATCAAAATCCAAAGTTGTGCTTGAACAAATTACATCCCTCTCCTGCTTCCATTTGCCCTATATTACAATTCCAGCCCAGCTGAACGGATTGCAATCCACTATTAGATTAGCATTGAACTGTCCAAACACATAATTTAGCCCCTCTCCCGTCCACAACTTAAAAACTCTACAGAACTATTTATTCTGCATTTACATCTATGTATCACCCATTACATGGGCAATGAATCAAGCCTGGAATGTTTGCCTACATCAGTGTGTATACATCTAGTGAAATGAAGATTATTTAAATAGTAGCACAACGACAAGATATTGTAAAGTACTATGAGTACTAATTCTACGAGTAGTAGATTTGAGAAGTTTAGTAATAAGCCCCAAAATTAAAGGTCAAAGCATCTTTAAATCTAGAGGGGAAATAAGGAAAAAAGGGGGGGGGGGGGGGGAAGCATTCAGCACTAGCATGAAATACACAATTATTGTACTAGACCTCCAGAAGGTGCTGTGACAAGTGCTGTGCACTGTGAAAGTGCAGCAGGACTCGCCTGAGACTAAAGACATCAGGTACGGCATTCACCCATTTGCTACCAGATAGCAAACTAGGTACAATGCATTCATGAAAACTTCTACCCACTGAACTGACTTTCTGGACAGGATACCAGACTAAACTGATGCAGTTAGCTTCTTTATACAGATGAAATGCCACAGACCTCATTGGACTGCTCTTTGATTTAAATTAGCATCCATGAAAACCAAGAGGTTTGTACCAATTGAGTGTACCAGAATTCTGTGGGCTGCCACTRATTTTGGGAAGAAAACACTCATCTGCTTTGCTGCTCTTAGGACTGTTGAGAGGCAATTTGACTTTTGCTATAACTTAGAATAGCACTACATTGGCCTAAATTACATTTTAATGTAATGGTATTTAAGCAGTCATTCCTGAAGCTATGTATTGCCAACACTGGTAAAACACTAGTAATACTTAAATTTTTCAGCCCTATCCTTACTTGTTCCTTCAGCTTTCTCACACCAACTGCAGGACAATTTGCCTCAGCCTGAACTACCTGAATATTCTTTTCTATCTGKAAAATCTTCTAAGGTATAATTTGTTTTTTAATACCCCCAAAATACWGCCTTGTGCATCTCCAATGTTGCTTTTACAGAGATGCAGACCAAGCAGGGTTTTGTTTGTTTTGCTTTTCTCAGAATGAAGTTTAGGGAGCCTCCTTGCCTCAGTTATGCATAATAATGCTAAAGCTGGAAGTTGATTATAAAAAGGGAGGAAYACCATGCCTTTCCTCCTGAGCAAACTGGCATGTTATCTGCACCAAACCAGATGCCAACTTAGAGGTGTATCCTGGAACACTGTGCTTACTGCAGATATTTTCTCACATACAGAAGCATAAGATAGTGATATGACACAAGAGGGAACAATATGAATTTATAATGATCTAAACCCAGACCTACTGTAACTGCGCTGTGCTGAAAAAAAATGTAGAAACAATGCTGTWGAATTCAGATGTAAGATTTATATTACCATTATCCTCTAGATAATTCCTACAGCACAGTTGGGTAAAAAGAGCCCACGTATAAAGTGATTTTCAGCTATCTCTTACTAAATTCCAGAGAAAAAGCACAGAGAAGAAAACACTGAAGGCCATTTTTCTTTTGATTCAAAAAACTGGTAGATAAACAGCATTTGACAAGCCGCCTTCAAGAAAGCCATGTTCAAGCCTAGGTTCAGGAAACCTAGGTCAACTCAAATAGCAGTGTGGGAGACAAATATAAGAAACAGTCTTAGTTAAGATTGGGTTTCTTAATGCCCTTGGCAAGTTACAGTAGAGGCCCTTACTCTAGTCTGMAAAACTTCTGGGCAAGTCAAGCTGAAGAGAATTTGGGGGGAAAAGCACTACACATGCAGCAACTTGGTAAGAAAGCTGTTGGACTCACTYGCCTATAATAGAAGTGAAAACCTTATTCAAGACTTTTCAAGAAGAGCTAAACTAATGTCTCTCTGAAGCTGGATAGGGAGTCTTGCAACAATTAAAACTAAAATCATTCCTCTAGGTTTCATGTCACATCTATGCTCAACCTTTTTGTTTGGTTGTTTTTTTTTAAATCGTCCTCAAAGCAATTTTGACCAGCAACCTACAAGCTTTTGTGTCAGCAGCAAACAATTATAAAAGGTCAGTTAGACTCTGATCTGGTCCCATTACCACAACAGAAATCTCTGTGCGAGAAAAAAAAAAAAAAAAAAAAAAAAAAGAGAGAGAGAGAACAGATGATAAGGAGGAAACTAACTGCCATCACTATTGTTTTCTTGTTGAATTCACCACACTACCACTAGGGCAGATCATGTAAATTACTGCCCTGGGCCTAGTAAGTTTGGCCCCATGAATTTCCATGTTTGCTATAATCACTAACTCAATTATCTGCAAGTGGTTCATGCACTTTTAATCAGAGGATAAACATGGGATAGTCAGATAGTTTTTTGGGTTTTTTTTCCGTCGCTCCTRGATGCCAAAGAGTAGACACAGCATGTTCAGACCATCAACATTAAGAATMGCTTCAATTAATTCACTTCACATTGATTTGGATCAGTACATAAGTACATAGCAGAAAAACTCAGGCTGAATATCTAAATCTGAATATCTAAATGCATATAGCAAGCTTCTGAAGAGAATCTATGAGTGAACAGATTAACTGGACATTTGAAAAAATTAACTTGTCAGAAACGATTACTCTATACATGATAAACCTGGAAATGTTTCATATCAAACACAATTTAAAATAGTATTTATGCTATTTCTTGTCATTCAAACTCTTAACACGCTATTCACTATGCTACTACCGTGCATGTTCAAATCTCTCAAGGACTCTTTGTTCCAAGGAGACAACAGATTCATTTTGTGTTCAGTTCACAAGAGGTTCAACAGATACACAGGTTACACTTTTCATTGAAATTTTCTCATTATTCTGTCATTTCTTCTCTTTAAGTCCAAGTAAAGTTTTCTTGAATAAATGGCTTTGCCTTCTGCATATAACAAATTAAAATAAAAAAAAATAACTATTAAACTGAAACACATTCAGTGATTGGAATATATGAAGTATATGTGACTGCAAACTGGGGATGCAAGACTATAATTACAGACAATCAGAATTCACACAGCAGCTCCCACAATAGATGGTAGATACCMCTTTTTCATTTAAGAACTACTTTAATACCATACACACATACACAGATATTTACAACAGAGTATATCCAAACATTTCAGAACACRCCTTCTTATACTGCTCCTATCCTTTGTCTTTTCCTGCTACTAAAAGATTCCTAGTAGTAACACATGATTTCTGTCCATTTATTTTGTGGAGGGTGTTTCCCCTCACGCCCAATTAATGGTCAATTCCACATTTCAGATCCATTTGAGAGGGCAGATATGATCAGAAAAGAAGACTCCAAGAGGAGGTTAAACCTCTAYCTCTAAGAGCCTAAGAGAGATAGTAAGATTTGTGTGATTTTCAGAGTTATTAAAATGCTTCCCAACCTAGACCATTCCCAACTAATACCACAAGAGAGTGGAGACTGGGAAATCTCTTGATACACAGATATATGCTCTCATCCACRCATAGGAAAGTTGTGTTTCTCTTCAAAATAACATCTTATTGAATTGCCTTCTCAGTAACACAGGAAGTACTAATCCAAAATATGCCCTCGATGACAGACACCCCACAAAGCCTTCGAGTATACCATTGCTATCGTACTCTTGGCCTAGCACGGAGGTTCTTCTGTACATCCACTGTCACAAAAACATGAATTGCTAGGGACTGATAGAGTATCAGTTGTCCTCACAGTGATACTGCCCTGATTAAAAAATGCTTTCTAAACAATCACCTCTCTTATGTGTGCTCTAGTCTACACAGCAGCAGAAAAACATAGAAWAGGAGATCAAAAGAATTGCCTGAACAAAAGCCAACAACACTACCACGTCCCTACTACTACTCAGGTTGCTATAGTTAGTGAACGTCAGGAGGAGAAAGAGAGAAAATACCCTCAAGTAGAGAGAAAGCGGTGCTGCCATGCTGYGTGTGTGTGTTAGAAGGGAGGGAGGAAAAGAAGGTCATAGAGCAAAGTCAGAAAGGTTGGTCTCTAGAACCCTGCACACAAAGACATTATCTCAATTATTTAACACACACTAACCCATTGGACTTTGCTTTAGCAGCAGTTTTAGGATCAATCCCACACACTTCATTCCTGAAAACACTTGCTGAGGTCCCAAAAGTTTTGTTTGCATAAGGCCTGCAGAATCAGCCTTCTGACAATACAATTACACTGTGCTGCTACTGCTTGTAATGAATTCCTTGTACATATTACTACACTGGACAAAAAGAGAAAAAYGTAAACTTCAAGAATTATTCGTTTTATTAAARCTTAATGAGTCATTACTCCAATATGTGCAAAGCAAGCAACATCTTCCACATTCTGGCTTCAGACTGCAATTCACTGATCATTTACTGAAGATGAAGCACCTCAGTTCCACAGACATTATTGATCGATATGTTAATAAAAGTTTCTAGAGAGAGACTCTCACTTCCATAATTTGAAGTTTAGGGCCAAATCTGAGATGATGTCTATGCGTATGTCCATATATATTTTTTTCATCTCCTTCCCCTTAGGATACAAGGAACATTTTACTGTTAATAAATTTTATATAGCCTCCTACAACTTTAATATGGCTTTTGTTAAAAAAAATGATAAATAATTTACAGTTTTTGTAAGGATTAAAAATGGAAAACAGATACACTTTTATGCAGTAYGTAAAAAACACCACCCCAACATTATTCACTGGAGCTAAATTATCACACAGAAAAACTGGCATTTAAGTCACCAGTCCAAAACAAAAGAAAAGGAGTTGTGGGCAGAATGTTTTAGTCGTTGTTTTTTATTAGTCAGCAGCCTGTGTAGATCCCTTACTAGCGGGCTGCAGTTCACATCAGTCAGCATGAACTGGTAGTGTTGTGCAAAGCCTGAGGACAAMATAAGCTACCCAAGATGAAATATTTGATTCAGTTTTGGCAGCAGCCATTTCAACTAGGACACTATATACACAAGTAGCAGAACAAGAAAGAAATTTGTGCTGCTTTTGTGTGTTTTGTCCCATTTCTTATTCAAATGCGTTAGTTACTCCAGACGGTCCCAATACGACTCAGTTCATAAGCACTCAATTCACGCAAGTAACTAAAAATCTTTACTACACTTACAAGGTCCATGAAAAAGACATGATCTGAATTCAAAATCAATGGGCAAGTTTGAATCTGAAAAAAGTGTCCCTCCACCTAATCTACTAAATAGTGCTACTGAATTTCTTCTGCATTTCATTTATCATTTTGRTCTAAGAATATTCAGGTTTTACATAGGAATAAGATTTATGCCAATACAAATACATTCAAGTTGTGAAATGAACAAATAATTTCAAGGGCATCTTCTTGTCATTCTCAGGAAGAAGCCAAGCTGAYGTTTTTTGATTTAAAAATCAGAAAAGTTCCCAAACACATAGGTATGGCATAAAAGGAATAGAGGAGCAAGGGATGGGAGGAAAGACAACATAAATCAGACATTGTTTCAGCTGCCAGAGGCCCTTTGAGGAGCTATGGACAGAAGTGTTACTATGTAAGCAACAGAAGTATAACCTTAAAGGATGTCCAAGAATAAGACATTTATATTGAGCAGAATGAGGACTTAAACCTGAGTTCTTTGGGCCTGCTTGGTCCGTTGTATACATTTGAGGGCAAAGAAAATATAAAGARTTCTGAGGAGAGGGGGAGGAGAAAAAAAAATCCTTGGAAGTCACTCCTAAGCAAGTGAAACAAAGGTCCATATTGCTCCACAGAGAAACAGTGGGACAGAGCTGCTTCACCATAGGATTTGGACCTTGACTCAAGCTGAGCATTTATCTTTAGTATTCACCCTCTTTTTTTTTTCCTTATTACAGTGAACACACACACACACACAAAAAAAAAAAAAAAAAAAAAAAAAAAAAATCACCCAGTCAACAGCTTTAGCTTCGATTCTTATTTCTTCATAAAACTAAAAGCAATTCCTGTGGTTAAAAGCATGAAAGGTAGCCAGAAGCAACACTGTGACAAAACACTTAAGTATCATTTTCTTTTAATATGTAACCTGTTCAATTTGGCTGCAACCGATAAATAACCCCACATTTTAAAGAAATTCCTCTCTGAAAAGCAGCACGCGAGAAATTTTTTTTAAGTATTTTTGATCTAAAAGTTAGACTAAAATAATGTCATTATTTTAAATGAGCTTAGTCTAAGTATTATTTTGCTTGACAACTCTTTCAAACAGTTTCTTCATTTATTTCATGACAAAGAAAGTCAATAATAATTGAAGGTTTTGTTGATTTTTAATATCATCTCTTAGGCATGGRAAACAGTTTGATGTGCATTCATGATTTAAATGTTTGACCAAAATTTTTGTTCTTCAACAAACTTAGTAGTCTTTGTGTTTATTTTTTTCCTGCAGTGGGATTGCAAGCTGGAATCTTACAGGCGCGTAACTTATAAGTAACTGAAGCCATAAACATTTTTAAAGGATACTAGAAACAACAATCTCTATTTCAAGTACCATTTAGAAAATATCATTTATCTAAAGCTAACTACTTCTAAGAAGTTGTAAGATTGTGTCACAATACCTTCAGAAAAAAAAGGAGATTAGGATTTAGTCTTGTGCCTTGTACAATAGCATTTAGCTCCTTCTCTTACATGCAGGGGTCAAGGGAGAAAGTTCTTGACTAGTGCTACGTTATACGAAACCATATGCTGCTGAAATTTTATATCCTTGACCTTATATATAAAGTCATAGATAGTGTGAAACAAGAGTTGTAACAAGAGTTGTTGTGCTTAATTTAGGAAATTACAGGCCTCAGACATAACAGCTCTTTGAAACTTCAGCTAAGAATTGCAAAATAGAAGAAAAGGAATATACAAAAATGCAACACACACAAAACAAATATAAGTCTCTTCCACCTCTGCATGTTTTTCCCCTACTCTATGAAATAAAAAAGAGAAAAACAAAGTGAAAASAGAGGTTAAGAAGACATCTTTAAAGGTTATCGTTTTTATGCAGATACTCCCACAATTAAAGAGGATATACCAATAAATTTTAAGATCAGCTGAAAGATGATCAATCATTTCCTCCTCTTAAGCCTACAGTACCTGAATATCACTTCAGGAGAAKATAAGTTTGGACTGGACACTTACCATAAGACAAAACTCACAGTGCTGAATCCCCTAGAACAAAGGCTGCCTTTGACTTCAGAGCCCTCAGTCATAGCAAATCCAGTAGTGCCTCTGCTCCCTCGCTCACTGCCTATGAACTCAAGGTTGGTGCACTTTCCCAAACAAGGCTACAAGGTTGGTGCTCTCTCCCAAACTAGATTCCAAGATTACGAGCACCTGATTCCAAACACAGGTGCAAGCACCAGGTCATTGCAACACTGCAGAGCAATTACTCAGGGTGAGAACAAGCCTTCTCTTGAAAAGGAAAGGCTCATGTACAAAATACACTACTTCTACTTATGTGAAAATCAATGTAATACAGCCATAGTTTGAGTGCCTTTAATGGCTGAACCAAAGACTCATCCTCTCCTACAACATGGCCTTCCAGGAATAGCTAATTTACTTTCTACCTTTTTTTTTTAATTATTATTTCTTTATTATTTATATACTCACAATATAATATGATTACACATACGTATTTATTGTGGTGTTTCTTTTCCTAGTGGAGCCTGATCTTTTTTTTTTTTTTTTTTTAAATCATGAGTAGTACTATTTTTATGAAATAAAATATAATGTCATTACCTATCTGACAATAGAAAATTATGCCAAAATTTGGTACAATAACATACCTCAATGCAAAAGCCTGCAAACCACGAGGCCTCTCCTATCACCCATCTATGACAGGATGAGGGCATGAATACACATGGCCAGCAGATAATACAAAGTAGCTATATCATCTCCTTAAATGGTTTCTCCTGTGTGCAAGAGAAATATCCTTCTCTTTCTGCAAAATCATAAGCATACTATATATATTCTTAAATACATACATATACATATATATATATATTTACCATCTCCCATGACTGGTAGCTAGATGAGTTGGACCAATGTCCAAGGTGACAGAGAATACCATTGCCCTTATTAGTTGAAAGCTGGAGGAAAAGAGTATTTCTCTCCTTACACCTGTGGAGTGAAAAAAATAAAATAAATAAATAAATAAATAAGTAAGTAAATAAATAAATAAATAAATAAAAAGGCTCTCAGCTCACAGGTGATATGAGGAGGCCAGATGTTTGAAAATATCCCTTATCACAGCTTGCATCTGAACTTAATAATCTTCACTACTGTTTCGTGGACGATAATTATAATAATAATTTGATAGACTACAGATTTACTCTTCCCAAAGTCCCACCTTCTATTTCAAAATTTAATAGGGGTTCCCGCATGTTCCTTATTTCACATGCTGAAATAAGACAGTGTGAATAGCCTGTGAGATATCTAACAAGCACCCGAGTCTGAATACCCCTTCCTTGCTACTAAAAGGAGATCTCACAGCCCACAAAAGGACTAAGTATGCATGTTAAACTTATCTTGCAAGAAAGCAGAATTTAGAGTTCAAGCCCTATAAATTGAAATTCAGAGAGATATTCTTTCAAATAAGTGGGACAGACCACAGGTYTATGACTTAGATGATATGCTGGTGGGCTTTTGTGCTCTACAAAATTCCAGTTTCCTCTCAGGCATTGGTTAAATTCCTATAGTAATAAGAAATGCCAACCCAGAGGAAACTGTCCCCTAAATTTACCTTAAGACCTAAGTCTCCATAGTTAGTACTGAACTACCATTGTGCAAATCTTTATATAGTGCTGGAGACATTTTGCTATTCCAAGCCACAGCACGATCTATAAACACACTGGAAAGTGGATGCTGCTGCCTAGGGTACATAAGGAACAAATAAGCAGCCTTTTCTACCTCAAAGTAAGCTGCTGGGAAAGGCAATTATTCCCTGCTTGTCTGTGATTGATCAGCTTCCTGTATATGGATGTGCAAGCTTTCATTTATTACCTACTTGGTCACCAGCACACAGCTGCAAAGAAAAAGGGCTTTTTAATGGATTTTTTTTTTCTGGGAAAGGTATTAAAATAGTGCGGAGACGATTTAAATCAAGAGCAATGTTACTTTTCAGTGGTATTCTCCAAGTCACCCACCTCATACAGATGAAAGTTCCTGAGGAACAGTGTGGGAAAAGCAGCTTCCAAATCTTCCATGCCTTTTGCTCCATTTTGAAATAATATGCCCGCAGAGCCAAGGCAGAGTAAGACTTTAAGTAACATGATTTTAATATTCATAAGGTTTTAACTTCTTTGCAATTATTTATGAAATCTTCCATTACATCAGGATAACAGGCTTAGAAAAAGTACAATAATTCAAAATTTACCATTTTTACACCAGTATAAACATTTCAGAGTCTTATTCAGAAACCATCCTCACAACTGGGCTGATATGATCTGTCAATCCCTACAAAATATCAAATAGTAATTAAATCCAGCATTCATGGTTGACAATTTTTAAATTAACCAATCTGTTTCAGATACAGCAATAATATACTAAGGTTTCTGCCTGATTCTTCTTAGCAATACACTGCATGGGCGTAAGTGCAATAGACCCCAACACTTTCCTCATATAAAAATTATCACAAAATCATATACCCACTCCATTGGGTTTGAAGATTTTCACTAGAGTGTATGATTAGTCTGAGAGCTGAGGGGGAAAGAAATGGAGGTGCAGATGTTCTTTCATTCTCTTGAAAGTGCCTTAGATGGCCTATGGCCAATTCTTTACCACAAAGAAATTTTGTCCTCATCATCCTCTTTGGTAGAGGAAGGCACATTCGGCGAGGCAGGAAATACCATACACTGCCATCCTTGTAGAAATTATATTCTACAAGTAACTGTAGATCACTATCTGCTACAAGTCTTCACAGGTTCTTCTTATAGAGGAAACTCTAATTACTTCAACTCAATCAAAATATACATTAGAAAATTAAAATTATGAAACAGGAGTTGCGGAACATTTTCTTAATTGGGTAAATTACCTGCCACGTGATTCTGACTCTCTTAACACCCCACACCTGAGGTTGGGAAGACAAGAGGTTCAAGAGGTTACAAGGCAGTGCTTGGGTACACCAGTGTCCTCTGCTGGAAGAAATCAACCTTACTCACATATTTAGAACTGATTAGCTTCTATTAGTAATAGCTGACATAAAGCAAAGATGACATAAGCAACAGCTAATGTACATTCCCATTTAAGCTCCACAGGCCTGTGGTTTAGGACAGAAGGTTGTTAATTCTATTGTCTGTGCAATGTAGCTGTGTAATCAGCATCGGAGATGTTTGCACATGCCCTGGACAGCAATCTTTATTATCATGTATTTGTACTGCAATAACACCTCYGGGCCCTACAGAGATTAGACCTCGCTGTTCAATGAACACAGAGCAAGATCTAAGACTGCACTTGAACTGTTTTAGCAACCAAGAACAAGACAGACAAATACAGGTGATTTTAGATGCTGAAGACTAGATAAAAAATATCTACAAAATATCAGCAGATTTTCTGTCCATATGACATCACAGGAACAAATACTCTTGCAGAAGAGGGGCCTAAGGCACTTCAAGCAACAGTGAACAGAAACAGTAACCCAGGCCAATGTCGCTCTCTCCCGCATTTCTAGGGTGACTGTTAGCTTTCCTAGAAGTAGACAGCCCATGGAAACAGGTATCACAGGCTTCCCCAAACTCTTTGGGATTCTTATGGTGCAATAGCTTTGCACAGGATGCTGTGGTGTCCTCCCACACAGAAGGAGATGCCTCTCCCAGAGGGATTAAACCAAGCTAGGAGCGAGGCTGGTGCTGAGCTGAAGAAGCACAAGAAGCTTCTCCACAGTGGCATCAGGGGACAAAATCCAGATCACGTTCCCCACTGCCCGAGGAAGGCAAGGAGGCACCAGTCGGCAGCTCCCTCCATCTTCTAGCCCTGAGAGGCACAGCAGCAGCCAAACCGCTGGCTCACCCTCCTTGCGCTTCGCCCATGGCCRCGACGGTATCAGCGAAGCCGCCACACGCAACCGTCTCCCTCAACGGCCGCGCGGAGCCTGGCCCCGCCTCCCCACCAACGGCCGCGGGGAGCGTGACCCCGCCCCCTCCAACGGCCGCGAGGAGCCCGGCCCCGCCCCCGCACCAACGGCTGCCGCGAGGAACCTGGCCCCGCCTCCCCACCAACGGCCGCGGGGAGTCTGGCCCCGCCCCTACTGACGGTCGTGAGGAGTCTGGCCCCGCCCCCGCACCAAAAGCTGCCAGGAGGGGCGTGGCCAAGACGAGTCACCCCTTCYCCGCTCCCACCGCCGCTTGGCCTCTCGGGACTTGTAGTTGCTTAGCCTGCGCCATCGCGCGGCGCTCCTGCTGACGGACTACATTTCCCAAGGSGCGCTGCGGCAGAGGCGGTGCTCGGTCGAGAGGCCGGCGAGATGGCGGCCGCGGCAGTGGCGCGGAGATGCGAGCGTGCCTGSCGCCGAGTGTGGCGGTGCAGTGACGGAGTGGCACCTGTCTTTGCTCGGACCGCTGCTTGTCATGCGGAAGGCGAGGCGGTGCCGGCGGGGCAGAGCGGGTACGGGACCGGCACCGGCGCGGCGCGGGGAGGAGGTGACCCCCCCACTTASAGCGCCCTGCTGGAGCCTGCGGGGTCCGTTGACTGGGTCGTCATCGCTGAGCAGAAGCGGTCGGGAGCCGTTTTAAGTGCGCCTTTCTGGAAGGAATGAGTTTTGGGATGGCCGGCAACACCATCTCATGTCTGTCTCCCTTATCCTCCACTCTCATCCCCTCTTCCCCCCCCAAAAAAAAAAGTAAAAAATGAAAAGGTAAAGAAGTAGTAGTACACTTATAGTGCACCACAGTGCCTGTTGCCTGTGTCTTTGGCAACATCTCTGTGCTGTACAAGTGTTTTAGAAAACCTTAGCATTTGCTTGTAAGGAGTTACAAGCAGTGCTGGCCCCAAGGGCTCCAAAATACTCCAAAATATTTTTTTGAGGGGAATTCTAGTCTAAAGAAAACTTCCTAGAGGAGATTGCTTGAAGCTTTGACAAGGCTGYTTAGGCCTGAGTGTCTTATTTCTGCTTGGAGATGCAGAAAAGAAAGAATTATGTTAATTATGGTCTGTGCTGGGCTTTCATGTTCTCTGTCAGGATTCAGGTTCCCCTGCACAGCTCATCACCAAGGTAAAGTTATGTAGGCACCAGCAGAAGTTTACTTCTTTAAACTGGTTCTTTGACCACAGAATAAAAATAAACTTTGAGCAAGCATGGCAAGAAACTCCGTATTTCTCTTCAGGCTTGCAAGCAGAACTCAGGGTCGGTTTGAGGTGCGTACCTTTGTAGGTGAGTGTAAGTCAGCACATGGATGAAGTGAAGCCTAATGCAGTTTTTAAAGCCTGGAGGTAAGAGGGATTCCATAAGGATGTAAGAAAGGATGCGAGGAATGGAGGTGCAAAAAAAAAAAAAAAATTTTATAAAAAAAAAAAAAAAACTGAAATACCTTTATGAAAATACCATAGACATAATGAGATTTGCCAGCTGAATATTGCACTAAGCAAAATTAAGTACAAAATAATCTCATGTGCTTTATTGTCATTCTTAAATAACACCAGAAATCAAAATGTTTAAATATAGACTATCTTGCTCTAGTGCTAAAAAAGGTGCTGCATCCAACAGGTCGTGCAGGAACTTAAGGGTTGATCACTTTTCTACCTTCTTGAGTGCTTTGATCACTGATGATGTGCTGTAGCGCTGAYATCACACTTGTTCAGGTTTAGTTTACTTTTTAGAGAAATGTGAGCTTTTTTCTGTTTTCTTTTTTCTTTTTTTTTTCTTTTTGTGCCATAAAAGTAGATGCTTCTGTTTAGAATAGAATCTGATACTCCAAGTTGAAAGATTTATCCTTTTTTAATCATGTTTAAGAAAGCATTAGCGTGCTTTATAGTGAATTGGTAAATAACCTCTTATTGTCTTTGCAAAGTTCAGCTCAGCAATTAATGCAAAGTCTCCAAGTTATTAATGCGTATGGTAATATATAGTTTGTTTAATTAAAAGCACAGGAATTGGGATTGGAGACTTCAGATCTGTAGTCTGAAACATGGTTTAAAAGCTTTTGGTTTTTACTTAAATAAAWAATGTAAAAGCTCATTTAAATATCTGAAATTTACTCTTTTATCGTAATATCCRTCTGCCTAAAGGAGCAATGTGAGTCTGCATTGCGAGTTGGGGTTTATAGGGATGTCTTCAGCTGCTGGAGGGCAGACAGAGAACTAAAATCTTGTCAGTTTATTACATTCACCTTTGGAAGGAACACTATACTTGATAGATTTGTTTAAAGCTTTTCCATAGCTCACTTATCTGCTATAGCTATCTAGGTACTTATATTGCTGAAGTATCCTGTCATAGAAATGTGATTTCATCACTGAAATATTATTTGTGCCACTTCATTTGTACAAGGCCAGATAATTACTTGCAGAAAYTGTCAAGCAATTCATACGGTAAAGGTGACCCTTTTCTCTTGTCCATGTAAAGGTTATGGATGTGAGAATTGCAATTACTTTTCAGGTGATATGGAGAAGCCCTATTCCGCTCAGTATGTTCAGAGAGCAGTAGCTCTCTAGTTGAAACGATGATTTCTCTATTATCAGATTACTAGTGTTTATGCTAATATACTACCAACATTGCTCTGGAGAGCCACCTTTCCCAGCATGCCAGTGACTAGCTGTCAAAGAATACATAATTTATTATGCCACCTGTCTGTTGGAGATTTATAAAGCTACATGAGATGTAATTGATATTTATGATGATTCTGTGATTTTCATGGAGTACTAAATTAGAGTTCATCAAACATGCAAGTTGCTTCATGGATTCCTGCAAGATTTCTCACGTAAGGGGGGAGTTAAAAGTTAAAAGTTTAAGACCTATTTTTACAGAATAATCTCCTGTAGAACAAAGACATTTTGCCACGTATTTCTCTGTGCATACATTGTGGATTAGTCCCTGATCTCCAGTACTGTAGCACAATTTCTGCCAGTGAACTGTAGATAGATTTACAACTCTATTTGCAATTTTTCTTTATAATGGTGACTTTTTTGTTAGAAAGGAAAAGTTTTTCTTTTTTTTTTTAATTCTTATATCTTTCAGGTGGTCATGGATGATAACATGTCATTTGTACTTTAACTATATTTCTCTTTTGTTTTTTCAGTCTTGTTTCCTGGGTGCCAGTTGTGGGTCTGGAAATTCATGCGCAAATTAGTTCCAACTCAAAACTTTTCTCTGGTTCCCAAGTCCAGTTTGCAGCACCTCCTAACTCCTTGGTATCTTTCTTTGATGCTTCTTTACCAGGAACCTTACCAGTAAGTTTTGTTTCAATTTAATTTACATTAGATTTTATGTCAACCCTTTAGTTCAGCAGATGACTGAGTGCAGTGCTGATTCCATATTCTTCCTGTAATTTGGCTATAGAAGTGTTTGTATGTATTTTTCTGTTTGTTGTTTGTATGATAATATGAGATGCCTATAATGTTATTTCTTTTCAGTTTACCCTTTACCCCCTCCTTAGTTGTCACTTTAGATACTTGATATATTCTGTTAAGGATAAAAAAATCAGGAGTATCTCTGCTGTATATTGAAAGACTAGCAGTATTTCTCTCAGACAAGAATTAGGTGTATTTAGTTAGTATGCCACACAGAAAACCCCTTAAATATGAAAAGGTACTCAAAATCAAAATGYGAGAAGAACATCCTAGATTTCCAAGTGTCCATTTGATGATACTTTGCCATATGCATATTTATGTAGCTGCCATTTGGAAAGTCTCACTGCAGAGCACTTGATTTCCTAAGCTGAAACTTAGAAGGAACTTTTAACTGAAAATTTAGAAGAGTCAACCATTCCTATTTACACTGTAACATGATTAGGAAAAAAAAAAAAAAAAAAAAAATTCATGTGAAATTTTGCAGACTAACAAGTTGGAATGGCATGCTAGCACTTAGCAAATGAGAATTTATTAGTGGTTTCATAAAAAATTTTAAAGTCACAGTTTAATTAAAAATGTTTTGTTGTTTTTGATGGCAGGGACAGTGATTAACAGAATTGTCTGGGAACCTAACTTTTTAAATATGAAAATAATGGTTAGAAAGTGTAACAGGTACTTCCTACTCTGCCATGAAAATAAATATTGAATGGACTTAATGTTACCTTGTGGAACAAGCATGCAGAGACTATAATGGGGTCAAATTATTTAATGCAAAGGTACTTCCTGAATATATTTATTAGAGTGGAGGTTTGAATTCCAATTTCAGGTATATATTTTTAGTCTACTTGAAGCATTTCTTTTGTTCACCATAATGTAGTCTTAAAGAGTGTTCTGAAATGGCAGATTAACTCATGGCAACTCATGGCTAGATTTTTAAGGGCGTGGTATATGCTATTTGATGTTTAAAACAAGAAATATTTTGATGCATTCATTCTGCATTTGCCGAGGTATTGAAACTTGATGAAGTAGAGTGTAGAGTTTAGATGCTGGTAGAATCTGGATATGACTCTGATCTCAGTGTTAATCCAGGACTGATTTATAATTGTGACTTTTTTTGTTAGAAAATCTAGTTAGACTTGAATATGGAAAATGATTTCCTTTTGCTTGAGGGTAGGTTATGAAGTTAATGATCATAAAATTTAAACTTACAAGTTCAAGATCCCGGTTTTAGGTCTTCTACGTAGAAYTTTGGTAATAAACAGAAATCCTAATAAATTGTCTAATACTTCAGTAAAGTTGAAAATCTGCTCAAGAAGAAATAAAAATTAGCATTTGTGGAGATTTTTTTTTTTTTTAAGACATTATGATTTGTCCATATTTGTCCAGGGTTTGTTTTGGTTTGGTTTTCTCTCCTCTGTTACAGTGCTTTACCAATAAGGCTTGGTATGGCCTAGTTCACATAGGCTTTGGCAGAGAAGGTAACTGCACCTGCAAAAGCAGATTGTTAAGATGATTGAAAAGGATCCCGTGTTTGTTTCTACCAGCTGTTTTTATCCACAGAAAGAGACAAAAGATTTTTCGCATGGCAGTAGTTGCAAAGGTAGAGTAGAAAGTGAATATTACAAATGCACATTCATGCATGATAGAATTTGACACAGAATCYTGTCTTTAGTCGTGGCTTTATTTTCTTGAAGGCCTTGCTACATGAGTAATGGAGAACAGTGTTTTCTTTCTGATAGCAAATAGGTGGACTTATTAGCTTAGAATAACAAAATGTTTTTGTGTGTGACTAATATTTTAAATAGAAGTAAATATATTTTGATGTGTTTTGAAAAATTTTAAATATTGTTTTTTTTAAAAAAAAAAAAAACAAGTAAAATCTTTACATATGACAATGTCATTGCCTGCTAAGTCTCTCTAGAGGATAAAATGCTTGGCCTTTCCTTAAACTCCACTTTGGTGAGGTGTRGGGAAAAAAAGGAACAAATTTTCATTAGTACTGAAGAATACAGTAGTTGTGCTATTGGTAGCAGAGAATATCTGGTGATCTAAGTTTCTTTATGAGAGCTATAGTGACATAAAAGGATGACTACTTTCCTGTAATGCACTGCAGTGGGACTAGCAACAATGGTGCTAGCAGGAGCTTTTCAGATTGTCACATATTTCTGTGCTGCTGTTGAGTGTGGGCGTTATCCTTTGCTGTTGCTGTGCTCTGCATGGGAGAGTGGGAAATAGAAGAATCTGCTTGCTCTGTCTTTTTCCTTTGATATTTTCATCTGGTATTATAGTATAGCATATTTTATTCTGCTTCTTCAAGCAGGACCATCACAAACAGCATGAGTGTCATGGCCATTTCACTGTGCTGCTCTCCTAATGTACCTCTGAGAGAGAGCTACATGCACAAATAACCATGCAGACACACTCCTCTTTGAAATGAGGCAGAGAAAAAGATAGTTGCAGCAAAGCTTTGATTAAAAAAAAAAAAAATCAGTAGTGGGACAGAAGGGCACATACTGTCCTGCTGTACAGGCTTCATTTTCATGCTTCACGTCCATTAGACATAGTAGAACTTTTCGCCAATAGAACACACAGCTTCAGATTATTGCATGGATCTCCTTTTTCTTTTTTTTTTTTTTCCCCCCATTTAATGAGAGTCCTCAGAATTTTATGACCTGTGCAAAGGTGTATTATTTTACATGTGAACCTACCTTAGTGTATTTAGAAAACCTGGTATGAAGAAAGTATTAAGCTACATTTTGGAAGCATATAGTGCAGCATAGGTACCTTGAGAATGATGTAAAAAATTCTTCTAAGGATCCACAAAGATCCCACTTGCTGTCTGATTTGAGAATGATTGAATTTTTATAAAGATTTCTATGGGTGAGATTGGGCCCACAGAAAGCAGATCCAGCTCCTTCTCATAACTGAAAGAAGCAGCTACTGAAATAAGATGGTAGATCTAGTAGATGAAACCTTTGTTGTCTGTGTTTACAGCCTGTGTTGTTAATTATTTATCTTTGCATCCTTCATGACTAAACTGGAAATATGATACAATTTCTTTGTAGGCAAGTGTGTTAAGAAGTAATCTAGGATTTACATAACCAAGGTTTAAATTAATAAAGATTTGAGTGRATGATAACCCTACAGTCTTAAGGATTTTGAAATCATTGACACTTTTGTTTGTGCATTTAAACCTTATTCTCTTCGCARTATGAACGGTCTCTTCTTTCTTTTTAGAGTTTTCTGAACACTTGGTAACGATCAAGCTCTGTTTCCAGTGAAGAAAAAATAAAATTCTTCTGTTCTCAGGAAAAATAAAGCTTGTGTTGAGCACTGCTATAGAACCTTGTGTGAGATGCTTGATACTATTTGAATATGGGTTTTTTCCGATTGCATTAGGCATCCTGGCCTAGACGTACCTGGAAACTTSCTCATTGCCGCTCCTCTACTGTATTCCCTTGTTTTAAAGTCCTTTATTATTCCCTCTCTAAATACTGTTGAAATTAGTTATTCAGGCCCATCTGTATCTTGTTTCAGCTGTATAATGACATTCCTGTAATGGAGTGCAGCTTTCTTATGAAACAAAGTGGTGCTAGAACAGCCATTAGCCCTTGATTCTGGCAGCTTCAACCCCCAACTTTGACATCTCGAAAGCTGAGGATGTTGCTGCCACAGTAGGCAGTARCAGGGAATGTGTGTGTCCTGCTGTTGCCTTCTCTGTCTGCAGCACTGCACTGTGGAATGTCTGTCTAATGAATTGATAGGGATGATACTCAGCCTCGAATATGGAGGGTGCTTTAGTCATTCTAACTACTGCAAGGCTTCATGTGTCCTTGGCAGTGACATATACCTTGCATGGTTAACCTATCCCTGGTGACTCCTTGGTGAATTTGGGGTGTGTTTAATATCCAGGATTTACCTGAGAAGTTTGCTTTCAAAGCTGCTGAGAGCTGTCTGTGTTATTTTGATGGATCTATCTTTCATCTATCCGTGTTGGAATGGAAACAGTAATTGAGACTAAAATGTATGCTCTACATTTTAAACAAGGTTTTTGATAGCTGGCACCTGTTAAATCTGGTGATTGCAACAGCTGTTTTGCCAACTTGTGACTTCAGTTTTGTTTTGACGTTCCTACTGACATGCATATGAACTTACTCCTTTCTTCATACTTTCCTTTCAAAAACCTTGCTTCTTAGCTTGCCTTTTGATAACAATCTTTTAAACTGCACATACCTTTCTTGAGCACTTGGATAGTCTTCCGATCTTTGTGTGCATGTTGGTTGAGTTGCTGTGATCTTAATCTTCTTTTATTTTTGGAAATAACGTAATGCTTTTTTTCCCCCTCCCCCCCCATGAAAAAATACCTCCCCATTTACTGCAGTTGCTTGAGGCAACTTTATTTCATACTTCAGGTATACTACCAGTTTTCTGGAGACACCTTTGCTCTCTTCTCTCAAGCTTTGGAGGTGTCCCTTCCAACTGTTTCTGCTTTTTGCTGTGTCTCATTTATTTATGAGAAGTTCAAGATTCATTCTGTGAGTTTAATCTTTTTGTCAAGGCTAAACAATTTCTACGGGGCTTTGTCTCCTTGGTACCTCAAAAACTGCTGTACCTTCAATACCTTCCTTCCCTTTTGTTGTTGCTACATTTCCCTCATGCATCCTCAACAGGTCCCTCTGGCTGATGTAAACTTGCCAGTTAGAACTGCATTGAGCTGATAAAAAATCTTAACTAAAATCTCTTCCAGTTGATCCTTCAGTACATCAGTGATGTTATCTCTGTATTTTTATCTCCTTTAGTGTCTTTTTCTCAGTACCTTTGCTTTATGCATTTTTTCTACTTCTTTGTGGGCATTTGCAATGTCTTGTTTCCTTTCCTTCAATAGTTCCACTACCACAGTTATTGTGGCATCTTTGTTACTGTTGGACAGCAAGACCATTACCTGACAGCACAGATCTATGACTCATCTTCATAGATTTAATCCGAAATTTCTACTGAAAAACACAGTAKCCCTTTGCAAATATTCTATCTTAATGTGCTGGGGGTTATCTTGTTGTTAAGTTTGAACTATGGGTGGGTATTTTTGGACAGGCAAATTATTATTGCATCTGTTATCAATTATTTTGCATGCTTTGGTAACTTTGAATTTGATTTAAATTTTCTGGCAGTATGCAAACCATTGGTCTGATTCTAGGTGTCTCACTTTGGGAAACTCCAAGGTAGTGTATACATATGTCTGTGTATGCAACTAGTGTTCTGCTAAACAAGGATTTCRGTAGCAAGTACAATTCTGCTGGTTTTGCTTTTTAGCATTTTGACTGTGCAAAGCARCATCTTCTTCATTGTTCTTATTAACATTTTTTTTTTCTTTGAAGACTTTTAGCATTAGGAAGTCATTAGGAAACTGTCCAACAATAATGACAAATAAGTGCAAGACTAGGTTTTTGTTTTCATCTTGAGTAGTTGTCTCATGTAATGTTGTSTCACTGTCAATTTTACATATTTTATTTGAAGGTTGTCTTGGTGTGGTTAGGCTGTAATTGGTTTCTGGCGCAAAAATAAGTTCTTTCATTGTATTCTYCTCCCTGATTATGAGACACCTTGCCACCTTCAATGAATTATACCTGTATTTTTGATTTTGATAGGGATTATGTAAGCTTCTGCTGTGGGCATTTTATTAGTTACACATGCAATTTCTTGCCATAGTTTGCCACTCAACCATATTTTTATGTGCAGAGACATTACTCTAGCAGTTGCACTACCAGCTAATTCTTTCTGAACTATTTGACTAGGTTCAACAAAATTTGTCTCAAAAATATTAGATTAGTAGACATTTTTGTGACTCTACTATGATACTCTTCATTTTTTGTAACTCCCCTCCTATATATTTATGTGGAACATGCAGTATCTTTGCAGGCCAGATTAGTAATGAGACTCATATTTTAAATACAAGACTTTTTTTTTTTTTTTTAAATAAAAAAAAAAAAAGGCCTTTACAGTATGCTTAGAGGGTTGAGTCTGATCCTAGACCTGTTGAAATAAGTGGATCATTTGGGATATGGTTAGTTCTTAATGAGTTTTAATGTATATCCTGAMAATCCCATCTACAAGATAGTTGTGGCCTTCTGTGTGGGAAGAACCCTGCATTGAAGTATTTATCTGCAGAGTCAAAATCACGAGTTGCAATCACACTTAGAACCAGTAGATGTGGGAGCATTTTATTTTGAGGTTAAACTTATGAATGAACTTCAAAGAACCATATATTAGAGCAAAGTGGGACTTTTAACAAATTGGAATGATAAGGCTGCATATATCCATTAAATAAAAATTAGAGGGATATGCAGTAGGAGTACCTGGAAATATGATTAGATATATCTGTTGAGATTTTTGAAGATTAATGCATGGTGTACAGAGAGCTGGCTAAATACATTGCAGGAGTTCCTGCTTACAGCTGTTACTCTGAATGAAAAGAAGATAAAATTAAATATTTTGTAAATAATTAGTTCTGTATTTAATTACAATACAAATCACAGGGTGGTGATTTCTTTATGTTTATAAATGGAAATAAAGGTCTTCTTGGGATAGCCAATTAATATAGAATTATTTCATTAAAATATGTAAATGTGTGACCTGGAAGCAAAGAAGCTTAAAATTTCTAGGGAGAACATGTAAAGAACAGACAAGTATCAGAAAAAGAGATTTTTTTGGATTGTTCTTTCATTCCTTTGGCTCTCAGTTACCATGGTGCTCTAGCAAGGTAATGTAGCTACATGGGAAATGATGCTAGCTATTGTTAAGGGTGTTTTTTTTTTTTTTTTTTTTTTTTTTTTTTAAGGCAAACAATTAAGATTCACTTGTGGTATCTTTCTTGGAGTTTCTTGAAATAAATACCTGAGAGAGGTCTGGTTTTAGAAGACCAGATATGTTTAAGAAGGTATTCTAGACCCTTGTGTTGTGTCCATAGCTATTCCAGGAAATACATAGCTTTCTTTCTATGTTAGCAAAGGCCAGCACTTTGCTAACGTACCAGACTGGCAGCTTGTCAGTTCAAGACCATAATTTAAATCTTTGGTGCTAGTCAAAGCTGTCAACTTAATAACAGCTTACTATATAAACAAGCTGGGGGGACTTATCCTAGGTCATTAGTATGGGAAGTTTCACGTACTGAATTGATGTTTATCACTGTAGATTATTTGAAAAGCTAGGCTTGTTCCAAGGAAAAGTGGTAGTTTGCCTAACTGTCTCTTCTTTATGTACACAGCTTTGATCATGAAATACTGGAACAGGTAGTAGTAAATTAGTCACTTTGGAAATGAAGAAAAATTAAGCAGATAAACTTTGGTTTTTAAGGAAGTAGAGGGCCATCAGATTTTTTATTTAAGTGTCAAACAGGGGAAGGGAAGCAGATTGGTGTGGTAGACATCTCAATATGGCACTGTAGAGACGATTCAATTTGCAATGTCTTATCGACACAGAGGTCAAAAAGGAAATAACATGGAAAGTTTTACTAGCGCATGGGTAATGATACATGTACAGTGTTTGAACTGCTAAGATCCAGTCCTTTGAGGCACACATGCATCACATTAATCCAAATGCTTTGTAATACTTCATTGAAAAAAATCATTATTTCACTTTTTTTGGCCATTTTTTCTGCACAGCTACCAAAATGGCTCACCAGCAGTAGTGCAGAAGTTTATTAATGTAAAATATATGTGGAGATTATTTTCTTCAGCCCAAAATAATATTATCTCTTAGGCTGTTGACTCAGATATACTCTATTCTGTTTGAAATGAAAGCAGAAGAGCAAGTGGTCAAAGGTGGTCATTGTACAGTCACTAGCAAAACTCCACCTGTGATTGCTGCATCTGCTTTGAGAGTGAGTGCAACTGAGTGTCTTGGATTTTACCTTGTTTTCAGATTCAGAAACATTCGTAATCCCTTCCCCATAAGGAAACATCATAACAAGATATGGGGCATGTGTTCGCTGCTTTGGTGGAGCAGTGATCTGAGTCTGCCCAGTCCTATGGAGCCTTAATGGATAGAGCCTTATGGGATTTGGTGATCACCAGTTAAAAGGCCTTGACTGACACAGACCTCCTTAACTCTTAAAGCTGAATAGGCTTGTGCTGTAAGGCTTTAGAAGGAAGAAGCATTGCTTATGTAGTTAGAAATGTTACCATATTTTACACATTCAACAATTGGGCTAACTTTATGATAAGGTTCCTTAAACTGTCTAAAAAAAATCTGTACTATCTGGAGGCTAAATACTATTTTCAGCATTTAAGTGCTGAAAATAGAAGCATGTACTAGGTAATGAACTGCAGCTATGACAATAAACTAAATTGATATTTTGAACTTGCTTATTTTAATTTAGTGTACAGTCATGACTAATTGGTTACATTTGGCTGCAGGTCAGCATTTCTAGGGAAAATAGTTTGCTTTGCTCTTTCAAAATTTRCTTTATTTGTCTTTAGAAAATTTTAATGAATATAATCTGCCTCACTAGGGCAGTGTTCTAGTTGGTCACAGATCTGAGGCAGTATTTAAGATTCTGTTACATAAAGTATTTTTGTTACTTTCAGTTCAATTTTGATTTCTCAAGCACTAGGGAACTAAAGCAGAGAGCTCTTTTGCAGTGAAGAAGAAGGTGATGGGAAAAGTACAGCTGCTCAATCTGTTCTCAGAAGTCAGGCTGCTGTGTATGCAAAGTGAATACTCAGAAATAGTGAGGAACATAGTACTTTGGAGCKACCCTTTTATTTTATGCTGAATATAGATGAAGTCTTCTAAATTCCTGTACCTGATATGCCCCTTGAGTGGTCCTGATGGAAACTGGCTTTTTGGCAGCTATACAGAGCAAAATAAGATGGATAAAATTGTACTCTTGTTTCAAAACACAGTAAATGGGAGCATGCCACAGTTATGTAGGGCAAAATCAGCCTTTYCCCCCCCTAGTTTTATCAATTTAATGTTAGTTGCAACTGTTAAATTACTGAGAGTACATTTGAAAAAAAATCATTACCTTTACAACCTTGCTTGTTAGTCCTTTTCTGGAGTAGAATGATTTTTCTCCTCAGAATCCTGAATGTACTGGAGGGCTAGAATGTTGTTGAACAGAGAGTGCTAGATCCACAAGGAGAATTGCAGCCTCACTTCAGCTCCTTCATTTGCTCGCCAAGTCTTACTGGATCTCCAGTTTCTGAGGCATTCTGCAAGAACCTTAAGCCCAAGGGCTTCTTTGGTCCTGGAAATGTGTGTGTGCCAGCAGCCATAGGATTAATTGAGGTGTCTTTGGTTTCTGCTTTAGCAAAGTATGTATATATGCGTAATTTCATCCTTGCTCAGCAAAGCACAGAAGTCTATGGGTAAATTCTCATGACTTCAGTGTGGGTGCAGGTATTCTGYGGTGTTCTACAGAAATGGCACCCCAATCCCTAACTTGGAGACCCTGTGTTCCCAGTGAGGTGGCAGCTGGGTACAAGCCAATTATCATTTGTTGTGATTTGTCTTTTGTGTATTTTTGAGGAGGCAAAAGTACTGTAGTATTCACAAAAATGGCAAGTTAGAATAATGCACACCGCCTCTGTGGCATGACRAATTGTTTTTTCATCTTAAGACTTTGCAGATTTGTAGCTACCACTGCTTTAAAGATAAATAAGGACTACCCACACAAGGAAAGAGATCCCATGTTGAGCAAAGCTGTATATACGCCCCATGTAAGGCAGCGTGTGGGAGACGCGTTTGTTACATACTGAGTATTTGAGCAAAATCATGTGTCATGTTTCCTTAGGTTCTCAACAGGAGATGTGTAGAAGCGGCAGTGATGACAGGCCTGGCACTCAACTGCAGCATAAACAAGAAGTCTTTGTTTGACAGAAAACACTATTTCTATGCAGATCTTCCTGTAAGTATGCAATATAGCTGGTTTCTTTACAGCTGTAGGAAAGGTCAGGTCTGGAGCATGGATGGCAATAGGGTATGAGTGAAGAGATGCTTATTCTGTTTTCAGTCTGCTCCCTTCAACAGGATTCTGTGCTGTGTGCTGATAAATAGACAGCTGTACCCCGGTGCTCACTGATTGAATATGATTGCTGTGATTGCTGACTCCTTGCTTAGCTGCACGATTCCAGTGGCTTAATGTAATTGAATTGGGAGTTGGAGCTACTCTGCCCCTTAAGTTTTCTATTCCTGGCATTTAGTACTAATTGTCTGTTAGGGTAAAAGCAGTCTAGTCATAGTCCTTCATTGAAAATTAATGTATAACAAACACAGGTTTCAAAGATGTAAACGTAACAGTTTATTTTTTTCTATGATTAAGGACCTAAAATATTTAATTTCTCTTTTAAGACTTTTCTGTGTCGAGGGTTCCAGCAAATTTAAAAGTGAATCTTTGTGTAGTTTGTTGGTAGGTTTTGTATTTGGAGTGTTTGGAAAGTTTAATACATCTGATGTGGATGTAAGAATTAAGAACATGACTTCCATAATTACAGCAGGATACAGTAAAGTTTGAGCTTTTTTTTTCTGTTTTAATGACATTAAACCTTTCTAATTATAAACAGTGTGTTTGTTCTGATTGTCATTCAACTTAATGCTAACCTGTCAAAAAGAGGAGCGCTAGTTTTAGTTCATCTGATTTGGGAGGGGTAAAGATCTGGTGACTGCTTTAAAAAAGAATAAATCTGCTTCAATTTGATCTGAGATAGATCAGGCACGATAGTTTAACCTGTCTTAAGGTGAGGTGTCCCAAATAGTCAGAGAAGCAGAATGGAGGATTTCTCAGATCTCAAGTCAATATGTAAAGGTGCTGTGTTATCAACCAGATTGCTTTCTCTCCCACTGTTTGTTTAGGCATTGGAAACACTTTGAAGCCACATRAAATTCATACTTTGAAATACATTTGCCTTCCACCTTAGACAGAGAACGGTATTGCAGTTGTCCACTCGAGATCTTCATCTCAGAGGAGATCTGGGTACTGATTTATTCTTTGTCAGGAACCTCTGCCTCTTAGCTTCCCTTCTGTGAAGTTGACCTAATTGCAAATTCTGCTTGCAGGGATAACTTCATTAATATTTGTGAGCCATCAAGAGGTCTTATTGTTGGATAGTAAGCTATGAGGGATATGAAACACACCGCTTCAAATTATTAGTACTTTTTTTTTAATTGCAAAACTGACTCAAGGACCATTTATAGATCTGAAGGAGAAAAAAAAAGTGAAATAACAACAAATAAACACARCTTTCAGAATTCCATTATACATCAAAAACATCACAGATCTGCTTGCCCAATCTGTGAACCACAGATTTAGTGATTCTGCTGTTAAACTGAAAACAACGTCAGATTTTCTGAGGGTATGTATAGTAAGTAAGCACACTGCCCTTATTTACTGACATGAACTACAGAATCCTCTGGTCAGATAAGCATGGAAATTTGGGTCAAGGAGTTGCTGACACATTTTATTAACTTGAAACATATAATTCTGGTTTTCTGGTGGCTGGTTTCTGTTGTTTAAAACACTGACAATAAACTGCCTGACATGCATTTCGTACTGAAACAGKCTAGTTGGGAATCCTGTAATAAGATGCAATGTTTAGGCTAATGAGCTGTGTAGAACAGATAAAATAAATCCTACTCTTAAGGTCTTTTGACAGTGAGATTATTGTTAGCCCTGAAAATGGGGCATTGGATGGGAAATGGGATTCTTGTTATTTATTGTCACTCAGTATTCGAGGCTCTTAAAAAATCATTTTAATGAGAAGCTACAGGAGGTGGGAAAAGCTGTATGCTTAGTATAGACTGCAAGGAGTCAGTTATTTTTATTACAGTGATTATGGCTAGAAGGTCAGGCGCTTCATCGTCTATATATGAGCTGCTCATTGTGCCAGGCTATTGCACTCTGCCAAAACACGCTGTCACCATCTCCAAACTTTGGAGTAACATCCCCCCTCCTTGCAAAACAAACAAATGCTCCTCCCAGTTCATTGAAATCTGGCACACTTTTTAATTCTCACCACTGATCTTGCTAACAAGGAGGAAAAGATGGGGACTCTACCTCAACAGAGTAAGTTTTTCACTCCTATATTCTTGGGTCAGTGCAGTTGATTCAGATCCATTGTCATTGTCAGCCTTTTGTCTGACTGCAATTTCTTCTTTCAGACAAGGCTGCTATGGCATTTTTCAGCCTTAGGTTGGGTTTCAGTGTTCATTGCAGTGTAAATTGTTGCATTAATGAAACTGAGATTTCTCTTTTTTTTAATTTTTTTGTCTTTCCTTCCACTTTTCTTCTTTTCCCATCTGTCTGATAAGGAGGTGCTGAACAGGCAGAGAGGGAGATTCACCAAGCCTGGGGTGGAGGTAGAGTTAGTGTCTTCAGATAGGATATAACATGATCACAGAATCACAGCTGGAAGAACCTCTTCTAGTCTAYTTCCTTTCTGCACTGGTCTAGTATCTTCATACTTGCCCTTTTGTGCTCTCCTTTCTGCCTCACCCCTCCAGATCTACAACTTGTCATAGTTACTGTGARTCCTATCTTCAAGTTTGCTTCCCTTCCATTGAAATAGTAAGTTTGGAAATTTGCTTGTACATGCTTTTCTAGCCCCTCACTTAGGTCACTATGGAAAATGTTACATTTTTCATTTTGTACTTGGTCTTTAGTCTTTAGTACCTGCAYTTGTGTTGTTGCTTCCTGTAAAGTGAATGTTTTATTTGACTATACCACTAATTTTGCTGACAGGCTGGCTATCAAATCACTCAGCAAAGAGTTCCTATTGCAGTGAATGGGAGTCTTTCATACAGTTTCTGCATAGACAATAAAATGAGCCAGATGGTGACGAAAACTGTGAGGATTAAGCAAATCCAGTTGGAACAAGACAGTGGGAAGAGTCTCCATGATGATGCAAGGASCCAGACCCTTGTTGACCTGAATAGGGCTGGTAGGCTTGGATTATTTTCCCATTTTTTTCCTCCTTTCTGTTTAAAGTTAATCTTTAAAGGTAAATGGGTGACAGGGAACATATGAAAAATTAAAACAACCTGATGTTTCCTTCCCTGAAAAGCAAAACACAACAAARGGACTGTTACATTTGCAGCAGGGGAATGCTTGCAGTTCTTTAGTCATCAGTGGGCCTTTCTCATGGTTGTGGGCTGATGTATTTGGAAGCAGCAAGTTAAAAATCTGCTGGCTCCATTTCCCCAAAGCTGTCAGTCACGTAGAACCACTTACCCCAGAGAACTATATAAGCTCCTGCTACTGTAAGCATTGTTTAAAAAATATCACGGACTCCTAATGAGGGAAGTTTATGTATAGAAGGAGTAGYTGTTGGGGTCATGACTGCATGAGTCGGACATTTCTTTTAATTGATAACTTTGAAAAAAATGTAGAAAAATCTCCCAACTATAAACTACATGAATCAAGCTAGTGCCCAACATAGGCAGTAACCTGGATGGCGAAGCCTGTCTGAGACGCATTGCTTCAGTGTCCCCTGCTCTTAAGCTCTGAAAACTGGATTCTGACACTAAATACTAGAGTACAAGTGTACTAGAGTACAACAGTTCTGCCTATTCCAAAATTAGTTTAAGAAAAATCGAATTGAATTGGAGATCAGAGTGACTTTAAATAGGAGTTCTCTGAAAGAAAGGCAGAGGAGTTTTTCCTTCTGTTCTGAATGTCATCAAAGCTGGAGGAATGTCCGCYGTTTGCCTGCTCCCTTAAAAAATAAAAGGAGGAAAAGGTTTTGTAGCAGTCTGCAGCCAGGCCCGTTGTGACAGTTACTAAATAATACATGGAGTTTCATTTCTTTTTTCAAAAAAAAAAACCCAAGTGTTTCATGTGTTTAGCCAGCTGTACTCTAGTATGCCAAGATCAAAAGCTATTGTTGTAAATCTCTTGTCTCCTTTGCTGATAGGAGTCGGCCTCATGGAGGTTGTCATGGAGCCTGATATGTGCTGTGGGGAAGAAGCAGCTGCAGCAGTCAGAGAGCTTCAGCTTATTCTTCAGACACTTGGGAGCAGCCAGGCAATCATGGCAGGTACGGAACGGGGAAGGCACGTTCCCTTGTCCCCTGTGATTGTCTGCATTTCCAGGAGTTCTGTGGCTTCTGGTTATTTTGCTCTGCTGTTGCTTAACACAACCTTTTCTCACTACTGCTTTTAAAGTCCTCAGAGCCTGTCCTGATGTCTGCCATGCTTCAGGTCTCCTTATGGGTCTGCCTTCCTCTGCAGATCTTTCCAGTGTTGGATTTTATATCGCCTCACATGAATTTTCAGAATAAATTAACAGGCAGGAAGGAACGTCCAGTTCTTGTGGCATTTCTTCCTGTCTGTCCTCATATTACTTGCCACAGAACTGCAGCACAGAAGCTCTGTTGTGTGATTAGTTATAGGACATGGAAGTTAGGGGCAAAAGGGAGCGAGAGGATGGATGGTGTTGTAAGCTGTGTGATGGGGTCTCAATTGGTCACGAGGTAGGTATAAGCAGTATGCCTGTGCCGGTGTCAAAGTGAAAYAGTGCAAATGATTAGCTGTGGCAGATTTATTTAAACACTAGTGAGAGTAGGGACTTTACTGTACTTGATTCTTTCTCACACCCCTTGCCTGGCCCCCAGCATTACATTCACTAGGTCTCGGCTTCCTCTCCCAAGAGGGAGAGCGCTGCTGGTCTGTGGAGGTGAGGCAGAAAGTCACATCAGTTCATGCTGCACTGCTTGTAGATACCAGTCTTGGGCGTCACCAGCCAGGATCCCTGGGCTCCTCCCACACTCATCTATGTCTGTGCAGCTCMGTGATCTGCAGTATCTTTTCCCACTTCCAGGACCTCTCCTTCAATCAAGATCTTCACTTTTCTGAGATCACTTCTTTTTGGGAAACCCTTCCTTTGACAGCAGCTCTGTTTTCTGGACCYCGAAGGCCCCAACTTTCCCTGTCTGCAGAAGTACAGTGTTAAATCAGCTTCCTGTTTGGTGATTCTGTCTCTCTTTCTGTTAATTGGAGGATTCAGGATGCGCCACTTCTGCTTAGTCCTGTAGTGTTAGCACAATTTACAACCAGCCTATGGCTGTAGCTGGTAAGTAGCAGGCTTCTGCTTAAGAATTCAAAAGCACGGTTTCAGACATTCATCCACAAACACATGTACACCCGAATAGGTGCTGCCTGCTAGTGTTTACAGTTTAAGATATTTTTTTGCCTCTGATGGTTGACCTTACTGATCTTGCAAGAAATTCAGGCCATAGTGTAAGTGGGTACATCTTTTAGAGAGCCGAGTTAGAGCAGCCCTTGTGTCACTAAGACTAATATGACTCCAACAGTGTTGGCCAGGGATTTGAATCTGATTTAATGATTCAAAGGATGTGTGTGGGGGGGTAATAATTGCTAGACATTATATATTGATATGGTGCCTTGCCCTGCCTGCTGCTTCTGTCTGAGTCTTTTTCTCATGCTGATTTTACACATGTAAGATGGGGGATGGTTGTTAAAATTAAGCACTCATTTTGCACACTTCTTCACAGGTCTTGGTAGATGTACCCATGTATCATCATTTATCAGTCCTGAATTTGACCTTAAGAGTTATGTTGGAAACATACTGTGGTATCTTTTGCTGCAATGAGATTTCTGACTTTAAAGGAGAACTCCAGCATTGGAAATGTTTTTCTTCCAGTATAGTTGGCTCTAAAAGTATTTGGATTTTTTTCCAAGTATTTTTTTAAGGGTTTTCTACTATGGTTTTCTCTCACCTTACTTGTATTCAAATAAGGACTTTACTTGCCCTAATTTTACCTTCTTTCTACTTATGTATTCAGTGAATACAAACACCCAGTTTTATCAGCTCTTACTTCATTAACAACAGACAAACATGAAAACATGATTTCATTGCAAAATGATCAAGTGGGAAAGGAGCTGGGCTCGCAGGGAAAAAGCCTTTTTAGGAGCACATGGTGCCTGGCTCTCCTTTCACTTAGGGTTGATTAACTTCATTGTTCTGTCACATTGACACCTGCATCCAGGCTGTGTCTCAAAATGAAGCAAGGACAAGACAAGAATATTCCCCTGTTGGAACAAGCTCTCGTTTCACCCCAAAGAATGAGTCCATACAAAACACTTCTCCTGAAAGAGGTGTTGGGTCATTCCAGCACCTTTGTCCTTCACTTACGTATCTGGCAAGATTCTGTGAAGAGAGGGAAAATTAATGTGCTGACATCCAGCCTGCTTTTTACAGAGTGTACCAAGGCCTCTCTAGGCAATTTACATCCCTTGACCTGACTGGGTTCTCAACTGTAGACTTCTTTACAGGTTTAACACTGAGCTATTTTGCATTTTCTTAGTAGTGCTGCTGTATAGAAGCATCACGTGTTTTGTTTCTTTTTATCTGTACTGGAAACTAAACAACAAAGAGGAAGTCTAGAGATGTTCTCTGTTCAATATGGGAAAAAAATATGTGTCTTTTATAGTGTAACCTCTCACATTTCTTCTCTACATCATCTGACTAGCCATGGTAAACTTTTCTCTTTTGAAGGGATGTTTTTAGAGAGACAAAACTTGCAAAGATAGAAGTCTATTACTTGTGGTTGAGTCATTAGCCCGTTTTGGACTAAATTTTTTTTTTTTTTTTTTTTTTTACATGAAGCTGTGTATATGGTTTCACTTTTTGGCAGTCATGGAAATTTCTTTGAGGAAAAGATTACAGTTACTTGAAGGAGAGAGAAAAAAGTAGAAAAAATATATTGTTTCTGACATTTTGTCCTTGAGCTGTAYATTTCTAAGGACACCTTTATAAATCCATTCAACATAACTGTATGTTTTTGTTTTCCATGCAAGAATAGTATATATCCATCAAGTTGTAATTCTAAAAGGTGATTTTGTGGTGTTTTAGAGAAATTGAAGCTTTCAGTCCACCACTTTAAATGACTTGTCTAATTCTGTCCTTTCTTTAGGGGCTGTGAATCAAAAACTCTTCTTGCTATATAGCTTAGAGAATCTGCCCTTTCCTGCACTACAGTTTTCTCTGAGAGGAGTGATGGGCGGTACTATTAAAAGAAGGTTGCAATCCCAGAAAATTTTGAAAGATTGGATGAGAGGTTTGAAATGGAATCACAAACAGAAAGCTATTATGAGATGGTTGTTACTCATTTCAGAACATATGGCAGAGCGTTATTAATGCAGTGCGCATAACGTGCAGTTTATAGCGCACRCCAGAGTTTTCATTCTAGTGTACAGGACAGACTATTCTGTTGATGAGGTTTCCTTTCCCAGAGGGTCAGCTGAGAGTGGATGCCAATGTTTCTGTGCATCACCCCGGCGAGCCTTACGGAGTGAGGACCGAAGTGAAGAATATCAATAGCATACGATTCCTGGCCAAAGCAGTAGGTAAGTCATGATGACTTCATTACTGGAGCATTGTAGATGTTTTACATGGTCTTAGTAAGTGAAATATGTCAGAGTCCTGAGGGCACTAACAGATCTTAATTGCCCTGACAGGTCTTAACCTGGGGCGCCCACCCATGCACTCTGCTAGGGGTCTAGGAATCATTTTTATGCTCAGTCCTGAACTATTACCATAGCTGTCCTGTCTCTGGTTGTGTCTCCTGATGGACCTTGCACCTGCACTGTGCTGTTGTCTCCAGTCTTGTTGCTGGCCACAACTCCTGCTGCTCCTGACTGAGTGCCCTGGCTGGACCCAGGGCCTGGTACACCTTTTCACCCTGACTGAGACTGTTGATGGACCCTGTTACTAGCACATAGCTCCACCCATCCCTAGTCAGTGAGGGCACTGCTTGGGCTGGGGCCATCCTTGCCTCCAGRCTCATTTTCCTTTGTGGAACAGCCCTGCTCTTGCTGCATTCTGGCAAAGTGTGGGATACTCAGGGGGTAGCTGCTATGTTAGACTGCAGTTTTCTTGCAGAGGGGACCCTGCACCTTCAAGAAAGAGGAAATGGGTGATTCAGTATTGAGCATGTCTAGCTCTGATCTGTATTATCGGTAGCTCTGTGTCCTCAGATGAAATKGATTGCTGGTGGTTGAGTACAATGGTGCGCGCATTAAGTTCAGAGAGCATGCAGCTGCAGCTTGGGCAAGAGCAAGAAAGGATGATGATTACATCTCCAAAACAAAACTGGCGTGAAGGAGATGAGAATTCTCATTCCAAATCCTCAGCTTATGATAGGAAGGTCACTAGGATTGTGTGGCTTGGCTGCAGTGCCTGGGAGAAGCATTTTCTGCTTAAAGAGAATGAAAGAGGGGCAGGAAAACATGCAGGAAGTAAACAGTGCTGAAGAGATAAAGTGACAGCCTGTAACTACTGGTGTTGATTTCATTAAGGTTAAATCAACAGACCTTTCCATTATTACATAGCAGTGAAAAAGAAAATAGTTAAGTATATAAAAGCTAATAGTGCAGCTAACTAACTAGTTTATTGTGTTTTGTTGTTTTTGCTATCAGACTATGAAATCCAGAGGCAAATTGAAGAACTTGAAAATGGAGGAACAATTCTGAATGAAACAAGAGCCTTTGATTCCAAACTTGGGTGAGCTCTTTTTAGAAAAATATTGGAAATAGCAGTTCTAGAATGCCAGTGATATCAAGTGACACGATCAGGAGAGATAACATGGTATCACTCAAGTTCAGTCTTTTAAAGCTAATGTTCACAAGCAGAGTCCTATCACTGATAGTCATTTATTCTTAAAGTTGAGACTTTGACACAACACATTATGTGCAGAGTTCCGACTCTGCGGTCTAAATGGACAAGATGGGCAAATAGTGGAAGGGGAAAGGGGCAGAGAAAAGTGAGTGACTTCCCTGTAGACTCATGGTGTCAAGAGATTGGCAGATTTGGACGCAGACTGAGAATTAGGCCGCCACAACTCTCCAGATTTCTGAAAAGGAAATTAAATTCATCTGAAGTCTGTGATTTCTCCTTCTCTCTCTTTTTTTTTTTTTTTCCCCTCCTCTTCTTTAAAATATCCAGTGAGGATGAGTTGGAAAGGCCGTAGAGCARTGCCCCAGATGTGCTAACTTTGTAGCCTCAGGACTAGCAGACACATTTTGCTTACTTTACCAAGCAAACATCTGTGTAATACTGGAACTAATGACAAATGCTACATCAAGCAATGTTTGGATTAAAATGACTGCCCTYTTACGTACACATATTCTTTGAAGTAGCTGGAGAAAGCTTTCCTTATCCTTCTGAGGTGATGTATTTGTTTTGTGGTTTTGCCAGAAATCTCGTTCTGTAGCATACCACCTACTGTATCTAACATGTTGTTTTATTTCAGGTGCACTATATCAATGAGAGATAAAGAAGGAAAACAGGATTATAGGTAATTTAAAAAAATAAATTTAATATTTCAAGGGCAGAGATCTTATTTCCCAGGACTGTGCTGTGTTCTGCTAAAGCCCATAGATCTTTCTCACACACTGCAGTGCATTAGCACAGAGTGGATAAGCTGAAGGCTTGCTTAGTGATCAGTACACATGCATTCTTTTAGGAGTGCCCTGATGTAATAGAAACACAGGAATATGCTGTGGAAGTGGAGCTGAGTTTGGGGAGCTGATGCTGCCAAGGGCACTGGAAGAGGAGGTAGCCACAGTGGTGTCCGCATGAGGAAGAGTCAGCTCGGTGACTGCTGAAGGCTCTGGGCTCCTCTTCTCCAGGCTCCTCTCTCCCTTCCCCTGTTGTGTGCATGGCCGCCTCCTCCCCTGCTCAAGGATGTCTTAGCAATGATCCAGCCAGTCCTTCCCTGGTCTTGCATCTTGGAGACAGCCTTCCCAGTACTCCCCACTCTCCACTGGAATTCATTTCCCAGATAGAGAGCTGTAGTTCTGCAGGCAGAACTTTCTCAGTCTCCTAGCTTTGCCATATCTGTGTTCATTGTAAATCAGTGTGGATTCTGTCACTGCTCTGATCAGAGTRGAGCAAGGATTTTGGAAAGAACTCACTGTTTTTGCATCAGGTATTCAAAGCAGCATTTGTAGAAATGCAGCAGAAATGGCAGTAGTCATTTTAAGAATTCCTTAATGTGATAGAGGCAGGCCTAATGTTTATTTAACACAATTAATTTGAGCAAATGTTTAAAGAAAAGAAGAATCAGGAGAGCTTAAGCAAGACTGATGAGTCTAAGATATTTCAAGTGAAGAGCTAGAGGATTATGATAATATTTTTTCCGATTTTTTTGTAACTTACTAGTGCACATTGTTCATTTAACTTAAAAGTCCTATTTAGGACATTTTGAAATAGTGGTACAGTAAGCATAGCATATGCCCAAATGTCCTTTATTCTGATATTTATGAAACCCTCATTTGATTGTGTAAGAGYGAGTTTTTTGCTTCAGTCACAGAGAGATTGGGGCGGTTTGAATTGGCCTTCTCTGTATGGCAGCCTCTGCTCTGCACCCTGCRGAGCAGAGTGCCTTTGCTTGTAGCTCAGCCTGAGGTTTTATCCAAATCTGTGAAGTKAGGGTGGAAAGGTTGCAAACCACACCAACCACTCATGGCAGCTGTTGGTGGTTGTGGTTTCTTCCTGCCAATTTACTCCCCTTGCTGTCCAGATCCACAGTTCAAGCTCGGTGCAAAGAGGAATAGACTGTTTCCKTATCTTTTATGTTGTTATTAATTTGCTTGCAGAACTGTTTTAATTGCACTTTTACTGTTATTGCCTCTTTAATAATCAGTGGCAGATAAAGGAAAGTAGGAATTTTGCAGCAGATTTTATTCCTTGTTGTTGGGCTTTTGACTAAAAATAATTATGAAGGAGTTTTTCTTCGTTTTCACTAGGTTCATGCCAGAGCCAAACCTTCCTCCATTGATTCTGTATGATGCTAAATCTTTGCCAGCTAATATGAACCATCAGCAAGTGGTAAATATCGATTGGATTCGAGAGAGGCTTCCTGACCTCCCCAGTGTGAAGAGAGCGAAGCTTGTTGAACTGTATGGGATTCTTCCTGAACACAGCTTCGCCTTATTGGTAGGTCTATTGATCAAGTGCTAAAATAAACCAAGAAACTTCRAAGTTTCACTGTTTTTGAAAACATTCACAAATGTCATATTAACCAGCTGTCGGCACTCATGGATTTTTTYAGTTGGAAATATGTCTAACACGTTGCCTGCTTTATACTGTGGAGTTACATAGAGTGGTAGGGAAAAAAGAAACGGTACGCTGTGTGCCTGGAAAAAAATTCTTAAGCAAAGTGCAGGCAAGTAACTGATACTTAATATTGATTTTGCCTGTCTGCACATGGGCAAAGCAGTAACTGACTGCAGCAAATGTACAACTTCCCACTGACAAGTCCTTGTCTGCAAGCGCAGGTTTTTCCTGTCTCTGGGTTGGGTATAAGTCTGGGTGCATTGGCAGTATGTAACAAATTAATAGATGGCTTTTCTGACTGCAGAAAAAAAAACCCTTTAGTTTAAACCTTGGTGTTTCAGGATAACGTAGAAACCAGACTAATTTGGGCAGGTAAAGCTGAAAGATTTAATCAAAAAGGCTATAAAACACCAACTTTGGCATTAGAATGCAGGGGACAGGTTCAGAAGAGGGCTTGGAAAAGAAAAGGTAACAAATGCAAATTAGGTAAACCTCATAACTTCCAGAAATATTCCAGAGATCGTTCAGCCTCTTAAATACAAACTGCAGCATCTGTGACAGTGATAAGTCTGTGCAGGCATTAGCAAACTCACGCGCTTGTAAAAATTTCCCCTTGCCAGCTCACCTTGGGCAGTGTCCTCCTTTGGTTACCTCTGTGATCCGTGGAGACAGAGAAAGAAAGAAAGACGTGTTCAGTGTGGGATTCAGAGCAGAACCTTAAGTACTTTAAATTGTCCCCTGGAGGAGTTTCTTTCCTTTGACTGTAAATGCAGGGAGCGTAGTGCCTCTGACTTACTACCTAATATCCCGCTTTTGTGTGTCTGTATTTTAATATGCTTCTGCAGAAGCTGGTTCTACAGAGAGAGAGGAAAAAAAATGAGTGATTCTTTTTCTGAAGAAAGCTGTTAAGAAAACTGCTTCTGTGGTAGTGTGCCATTTTAGGGAGTTGCGGGTCTTTCACAGTGTGGTGGGCAGATGTGTCAGAAACCTCATCAAAGTCATGAAGCTGCAGTGATAGCACTGAGATGTGTCAAGCAGACAGCAGTATTTTATCTTTCTGCTTCATTATGAAAAGTGCAGAAAGTGATTTAGCAGCCCTCTGCATGCATCCATTTTCTTCACATCAACAAATTTCTTCCATTTAAAAGCAAGAAAGCTCAGAAGAGCAGATAGATTCCTCACCCTTTTGAACTTCTTCTAACTTCCTTCTTTTGACATGAGCCTACTTCTTGCCCTGTCTCAGTCTGGCATCAATGACTTCCACTAAACAGTTTCTTCCCTGACTAGCAACTCGCCCCATATATTTGTCTCAGTAATGTCCCTCTTCTCCTCTACTGCTTTTGCTTCTTCACCCTTTACTTTCTTCCTTTTTGTAACAAGTAAGATGATGGGCAGGCTCCAAGCAGGAATTTGGATGGTGCTTGTAATAAGATACTGCATTTATTTGAGCACATGAGCTGGACTAGTTCTTCATCGCGGGTCTTCTGTTGTTGTTATGGCATTAGAAAGTCAGCATGTAAAAGTTGCTGGCCTGTTCACTGGGAGACTAGTTAACCTTAATTCCTATCAAATTGGTKTGTGCGTGGCCGTGTTAAGCTTGCCTCAGAAGCTGCAGAAGATTGCTGATGGGGCCAGCAACACACGTCTAATGAGCACCCTTGCAGGCTGGGGCGCCCAGGAGTGCTCATTAAGTGAATGGCAGTGGTGGAGGAATCTCTCTAAAATGCAAAATCTCTATTCGGTGCCAGCTTGTTAAAGAACAGATTATGCACCAAAGTTACGTTGAAACAATGCCATAGTTCAAAATGCWAGTCACTTTCCTAGCTTGCTTCATTCTGCCAAGTGTATACAATAGCTGCTGGTATGTACTGCAGTATGGAGAATGGCAGCCATGAGACTTTTAGGCTTTGCCTAATTATGAGATGAGCTGAAATGGGAGGAGAGCTTTAGCTGTGAGTATCTTTATAGCTCAGATTTCTTAAGTGTAAACAGCTAGATTTTTTGATAGTTTTACATAAATTGCAATAATAAATGAAGATTATGACTTTCTTCTTGCAAAGTCCTACTTAATCATGGAGATGCTGTACTTTGAGCCAGGTAGAATCCATAGATTTGAGGGCCTTGATTTATGTGTGCCATTTCTACTTTGCTGTGTAAATTGGTAGGCTGTCAAATATTGTCCTTTAGTCAACAAGGAGCTCTGAGAACTTTGCTAGGTGCAGTGCTGTAGCAGTTTCTTACCTGCTATTGAGACAAAACCCAGAATTTATTGACATAGACAGTAATGTGACATTTTGTTTTCAAAAGGCATGTTCAAGTCCAAAGAGGCTCAGCCAAAAAAATAGATCCGTTGTCAAAAAATTAGAAAAGACTTGACTCATCACTTGCTTTCTCATCTGAATTTCAGGCCTTCTTCCTGTACATTTACTCTATGTGTGCTTGCTTTTTGAACTTAAATCTTTTCAGAATAAGCTACATGAAGAAGTTTGAGCTGTCTTTCATTGWCTGCTCTGCTTGTCTGCTTTAATAGGCTAGATATTCTGTTTTTTTTTTTTTTTCCTCTGACAATCTGGCACATTTTTGCTGCACTTGTTACCTCAGAGTCAGTTTTTGTGGGAACTGTGATGTTGAAAATGGGAAGAAGAAAGCAGAAAATGAGATTTTATTGCTGAACAGTGGTGGAGCTTTCATCTTCATTCTTTTGGGAAGCAGGATTGGTCTTTAAAAGCACAGGCTTGCATTACAGACCAAATGTCTCTAAAGATTACATTCATGTTATATGCTACAATAGTGTTTTAAAATGCATCTGCAATCACTCAGCCACTACTTTTTCTGACATCTCGTTACAATTAAATGATCATTTTACATCATGTTTAAGAAAGAAATTTGCATCTGGCTGACATATTGTATGCCAGATTTCATGCCAGTGAGATTCTAATGAGCAAGTTGCAATGTTCTTGGCGTGTAATGAGAGCACTAAGTGGCCCTCCATCCCAAACACAGGGCTGCAGTTCCACAGTTCTGTATTCCCTTCTATGAAGATTAAAATATGTTATTCAGAATTAAGGGAGGCAGTTAACATTTCTGTAAAGCAGAATGTTGTGGCTTGCAGTGGTTTTCAGGAGGGGKGTGTGTGTGTGTATGTTAACTCTTCATAAGCTACGATGTAGAAATACAGAAGCTGMAATGCCTAGTGTGGACAGAAAGCAGGAAACTGATGCTTCCATTAGTAGGGAAGGCTCTAAGTTAGGATTTTGATTTTTTTWAAWTATTATTTATTTATTTATTTATRATGCTGGATGATAGAGCTCACTGTGTCAGAGCTCTACCTCCCTTATTACTTTTGGTTATTTTCCCTTAAACTTAATAAGGTCCTTTTTCTTTCCAGTGAGAGTTTGTTACTTTGAGTGAATTTGGCCTGAGAAAAGTTGACCAAGTTGCACAGCTTGGAGTCAACTTAAAGCAGACAGAGAATCTAAAAATTGAAGACAATCAAGTTATTCCTGCAGTTTTTATATGACAAGAAAATAAGGAAGGAATTTTTTTCTGTCACTYGTGGTTTTTTTGACATTCTGCCTCACTTATTTCAGTCTAGCAGTGCTGGGTCTCTTACTCTTTGGCCACAGAAAAAGGTAGTCACTTAAAAGAAAGAGAAGGGAGGGGAGGGATTTTTGGGAATTATGTCTACTTTCATGTGCAGAAGCAGCAAGCTCAATAAGTCCACCCTCTGTTTGAGAGCTCCTGGCCTTATGTCCTCCTGCACCCTGCAAATCATCTGATTAAAACACGAGGAGTGAGTACGTTTGTCCTTGGTTTTCGAAGGTCTGGCATCGGTGTCAGAGCTGTAACGCCAGCCAGGCTGCTGCTGTCCCTCAGTCAGGCTGCGGGCGAGGGGGCAGACACTCGTCGTGCCGGCGCCGCGCTCCTGCGTGCGCTGTGCTCGCTGCGTGCGCCGCGCTCCTGCGTGCGCTGTGCTCGCTGCGTGCGCCGCGCTCCTGCGTGCGCTGTGCTCGCTGCGTGCGCCGCGCTCCTGCGTGCGCCGCGGCCAGCGCCTCTGCCCGCCTCCCCTTGTGGGTGGCTCTGAGCTGCGCAGCATAAAGGCTTTGGAAAAACTCGCTGCGGCCCTTAAATGAGTAAAAGCAGCAGTAGCACTTCTTTCCCTACGGGAACTGGACTGCATTTGTATGAAAGTGCACCCGCTGTTTCAGTAGTCTGTGTTTGTTTATACTAATGAACCTGAGGTAAATCAGGAGGAAAARAAAAACAGAAAAATTTAGTAATTCATCACTTGAATAATAAAACACACACTTCTTAATCAAGTTCAGTGTACTTTGATAACCACATCATTTCCTTGCTATTTTAAAGTCAAATTTGGTCTTCTAATATATTTAGATTTGACATTATTTGTTTATTAAGTAACTGCTAATTGAATTTGAAGGAACAACAGAGAGGAAGGGAAGTACGTACAGAAGTAAGGGAAGTGACTGCAGCTACCAGGGTTCACAGAGGAGCTCAGTGCTGACCTAGACTAAGAATTTCAGTTCTTTGCTCGTGGCCTCAAGGTGAAGGTGAAGGGTCTGATTGCTGTCTCCCCACTTGTGCAGCACCTCCACCCATTAATCTCAGTGCTCCTTGCTCTGTTTTGCAGTTTTAATTGAGAGCAGTAGTGGTCTGCAGTATTCTCAAAGGCCATACATCATGACCAGTGAAAGAGGAAGATGTTGGGAGTTTTCTGAAGGCTTTGAGGAAAAAAACCTGAGAATCTGTATTTTATGGTGACAGGTTGACTTTAAAGACAAGGGGGCAAATGAGACGGCTTGGTGGGTGTATTTGGGTGGGAAAGGCAGGCGGTGGTTTGGTGCACAGCTGCAGCATCCTTGCTGGGCTGTGGTCAGGGTGAGCGGGCCGCAGTTGGCGTGTGCTCGGAGAACGTTCCTGCTGCGATGACAGTGCTCCGAGGTTGGTCATCGCGTGGCTCCCAGCACTCGGAGCCAGCCTGCGCTCCGCGCACTCATGCCATTGAGCGTGGAAGGCCGGGGACACATCGGCTTTGGAGGCTCCCCGAGAAGGTAGGAAGTGTTCGGCAGACCTACATGAGCTGTGTGCAACAGTTAAACATCCATCATGGCCTTGATGACAAACAGCAGAGCATTCGTCAGACTGTGCAGTATCCGTTCGTCTTAAAGCAACCACACATTTTACTTGGGCTGTAAATTGAATTTCCTGCTGTTGTACCTTCCGAGCGTGCAGTGTGCTGTGCAAAACCTCGCATGGTTTCTGTGCAGAAAAATAGAGAAATAAAACCCCACTTCTTATGGCAGGAGCTGGCTGTATCATTCTAGCATGAACTCAAGGTAATCTTATTCCATCCATCAAAAAAAAAAAAAAAAAGAGAGAGAGAGATGATTGCAGGATCAAAAATGAAATATCTGTAGGTAGTTTCAGGAAAAAATATTTTCTAGATGRAAGATGTCATGGCAGCTTGTTAGACGGGAGTGTTGAGCTTTCTAGAATTTTATGCATTTTCTAAAATACAAGAGAAGATGAATTTTTTTTTYCCCAAATGTTAATTGTAGGAAGGAGTGAAGAGGAAACAAAGTTGCTTCCTTCCTGGAAGATTTCATTCCCAGAAGTTGCATTCAAACAGGCTGGCAGACAGGCTGTACATATGTATTCTAGGCGTAACAGTTTCTTGGCTACCTTAATAAAATTATCCCAAAGTCTTGCCACCTTGCAGTGAATTCCTCAAATCAAGATTACTTTAGGATTCTGTATTTATAGTYTGAGTATCATGTGTAGTGATGCTTTTTGCATCAATTTTTGCTTTTACTTCAATTTTTTTGATGCATTTAACTTTTCTTAAACAGAATGAAGATGGATTAGCAGAATACTTTGAAAACGTGCTAAAACACACACAGATGAAGCCAAAGAAGGTGATCGGCTGGATTCTGAATGACCTGCTCAGTTGTTTAAAAGAACATGCCTGTGAAGTGAAGGACAGGTAAGGCTTTCTGGTTACTACAGTGGTAAAACAAAACATTCCTTTTCATACATATCATGAATAGTGTCTTTTTTTTTTTTTCTTGCTTCTGCTTTAATTATTACCTGTAAAGTTTGTTAGTCTAGGGAAAACTCTTTGGGCCTTGGCAGTGTTGTGATGAATTAAGTTAACCAAGTGCCTTCCAGATGAGGGCCATTTATTTAAAAGTAATAATTAGTGGTTCTTCTTTGAAATCTGCAATGGTAAGATCCAATCAGGCAGCCAAAAACAGACCTTGGAAGTTTAATGTATCATGAGGAAGGGTACTTGTGTGAGCTTTAGGAAAACAACAGTAGCCTGGATATATTATTTAACCTTTATGTTATGAGGTAACTTTTGACCCTTCTTCTATAGCCCAGTCAGTTCTTTTCTCCTGGCTGACCTTCTGAACCTCCTAGAAAGAAAAGAAATTTCTTCTTCAGCAGCCAAACAAGTAAGTACCTTTTGGTTTTACTGTAGCTTGGATGTCTGACTGCTTACTCCGTTTACATAGCAAATTTTTAAATGCTATGTACTAGTACATTGGTTTCCTCAAAAAAATAAATTATTTAGAGTTGATGAAGGATAAATTTCCTTCTATCCTATATAAAATAATAAATAATAATGCCTCATGCATATAATTTTACAGCTCTCATAAACCACATACTAAGTTTAAGCAATGAGATCTGAGGTCAGTTAAACAAATGGTGCTTCCAAACAGGCCGAACGCTGCCTCTCAGGCTGGTAGTTACAATCCTGGCTGAAAGGCCAGTAGAAATTAATCCATTCCTCACAGTTAAGCTGGGAGTTTAAACTACTAGCTATTATGGCATACTAGGTGTTACATTCTCAAATGTTAGTGTTTGGAAAAGGAGGTTGTTCCCCTGGGCGTACTTGCAGAGAGGGGCCTGCTTTGGCATGTCTCTTGAGGAAGAAGGGAGAGATCTGCCCTTTCTTTCATTTTCTTCTGACTGCTTCTGCTATCTTTGGCCTCTTGAGCAAGTTTTGAGGGTAAAGTATTTTTTTTTCTCTTTTTAAATATCATCCTGCTTAGGACAGTCTGAAGAAATCTGTCATTCATCTTAAATTCTCACAGGCTCATTATATGTAGAATGTCCTGTCCTTTCAAATTAGTTAATATCATCTAGATAAGTACATTAGATAACTCTTGCTTCTCTGGTGGTCATCAGTAAAATCATTAATGAAGATACCTAACTTACCTTGTGGTAAGYGGTTCAAGCTCTAGCGCTCTGTAATGTCCCTCTTCTGGCACATGCCAGTTTGGTCCAGCACAGCTGTGGGATTGTGCTGGGCTCAATTCACTTTCTCAATGATTATAAAGCAAGTGTGAGAATTGTAGATGTTTGCCTTGCTTGGCCACACTTGCACTTAAACTTCCTGAGTTTCTTTTTCTTTTTTTTTTTTTTTTTTTTTTTTTTTTTTTTTTTTTTTTTTTTTTTTTTTTTTTTTTTTTTGAGGCATGGGGGAAGATTAAGGGGGTAGCGAGCTGCTTATTGCAAGCACCATAACTATAGATTTAAAGGTCTAACTTCAGGCATATATATTTGGAGATTTTGGATTAGAAAAGTAAAAGCTTTCGGAAGGACATAAAATATTAATAGTGAGTGCATTGGGATGCACAGCAGTTCTGCGCCTGCAGGTCATAGAGCACCCATCAGCTTGGTGTTTGCATTTGAGAGAGGAGCTTCACAGCTCCATGGTTAACTCGCAGCCTCCCTGTGGAGGGAGAGGTACCAGTGCTCTTGGGAAGGAGCTTTTTGCCTGCAATGTGTTTGTATGCCAGCGTTGCTGAGAGGTTATGGAACGTGAGGAGTTCCAGAGGTGCATCCCTTGTTCAGTTACTGCCTCCTGGTAACGYGTGCGTTGTCCTTGGTGCTCTGGGAGTGGAGGCAGAGCAGCAGCGCTGGCCGCCGTTGCTGAGCCTGGGGGCGCGCGGGACGGGCCGTGTGCCCTGGGGGTGCGCGGGGCGGCCGTACGCGCGGCAGCACGCGGGCTGGCGGCGCGCACTGCCGTSGTGAGCCGGCTCCCACGAGGAGCGGCGCAAGGGCTCGGCGGGGCCAGCTCGCCGACAYGTGGGCGCACGCGTGGGCGCTGCGGGAACCTGGGAACACTTGAGGGTTTTAGGAGGCTTGTGCTCAGTCTCTGCTGAATAAGGCATTAAAACCAGATATATAAAAGCCACGAGCGCCAGTTCTATGCCAAGGACCAGGCACGGCGTGCTTACATAATTAGCACGTAGGTAATTACAGAGCTCCCGCCCCGCCTGCCATCGCATGCAGCAGCAGACTGCAGGGGGTTGCARGGCGTCTCCAGAGCGAGCCGCTGTGTGGAGCAGGCGGGAGAGGCCGGGCCTCGGGCTGCATTTGCCTGCGTCCTTGYGTCGGTCCTGCCTGCAGCGCTGCCTCGACAGGGCCCCGGTGTGCAAGCAGGTAGCGCCCAGAGCAGCACTGTACCCAGGCCTAAGCTGCACCATCTGCCTCGGCACCCTCCCCAGCTGGAAGCCAGGCCCAGGTTGCCACTCACGTTCTGTGGGGCTGGGGGAAAGCGCCAGACGTCTCTGTGAGGGAGAGGGGCCGCAGGCCTGGCCCAAGCGCCGTGCTGGCTGCCAGGATCCGCCAGCTCAGCAACAAGGGCAGTAGCCAGAGCTTCCGCTCGGAGCCCTTCCCGGGCACAGCAGTCGCTGGCACATCCACCTATTGCAAAATGTTTGATACGATGCCTGTGGCAGCCGGACGTTAAGTCCAGATTAATTCATCTTGACCAATGGTTTGCTGCTCTGCCTGTGTAGGTAGAGACTGCAGAACATCATTAAAATCTAATCACGCTCAGGCAAGAATCAATAGTAGAAACTATTGAGAGTTCAGTAATGGAAATGAGGCTTGAGATTCTCGTTTTGGCTCTGGAGACTCCATAATTTKATCCCACTGTTCTGGTGCAGGCAGTTTGTGTAAATGAGCTGAAATCATTTTTTAAACTGCTTTCTTTAGATTTGGACTCCCTGCCAAGTAGAGAAACACATTTTTAAAAGCACATCTTGACAGGACTTGGATCTCTCTCGACTTTCCTCCCTCCCTGCAAGCGCTGCCCTCGACGGCGCTGCGGCTCTGCCGGCTGCGGGCCGTGGCGGTTGCCATGCCGGAAAGCAGCGCCGCTGTCGCAGGGAAACGTGGGGCCGTCGCAGCTCCCAACGGGCGAATCCCCACGTTCCTGTGGCTGGGAGAGTGGCGCCTTGGCACGGCCGCCCTCGCCTCTGCTCCGAGCCAGCCTGGCCATGGGGCGCCGCTGCTCTGCCCGGGCAAGGAGCCCCGGAGCTGAGGAGCAGAGTGGCCATGGGCAGCTGCAGCAGCAGCAAGTGGGGTCTCTTTTCGGGGTCTTTGTTTCTAGGGTGTTTCAGGCAGTGCTGGCATGGTGGTTTTTAAGCACTGCGCTAGAAAGGAAGGGCTTGCAGAAGGTGTCTTACATTTCACTGATTTTTAGATATGAACAGCTTCAGGCCTCACTTAGAGTGGTTGTAATTCAGGCTCCTTATCAGCCCCTCTAATAGAGTGATCTCTGTCTGCCCATCTCGCCTGACACTGGACGTGGCCCTGGCAGTGCCCTGCACGTCACTGCCTGCTCCTCAAGGCTCCAGCACCTTGGCAAAGGCAGAGATCCATCCCCTTGCAGGACCACTGTCAATATGAGAGTCTTAAGTACCCGCTTTTGTATCAGAAGATTCTTGTGTGATGAAGAAAGTTCCTGGGACAGTTAAACACTGTCCCACATGCTTCATTTTTCTGAAGTTGTCTTGCTGCCCTGCTGGGTGTTTTACATGCAGCCTAACTGCTGCTTCTCCTCTCCCGCCGTCAGCCTCCTCTCCATCCTACATACATACTTAGTGCTGAATTCCTGACGTGACATCCATTTCCAGACCCRTACACAGCCAGGGCCCAAACATACAATTATAGCTTCAGTGCAAGATCAAGCCCTAGCAGCTGTTTCAATAAGAGTTTTCTCTCTTTCTCCTCCCACCTTTCTGAAATAAGAGTGGAGAGAATACAGCACATGACTACCCAAGGAAATTATRTTTTTATAAATGTTCTCTTTGCTTGGCTTTATTCCGGAGTGGTAGCTCAGGAAAACATGCTCACATTAACCAGTGCTTATGGCAGAGGTTGAGGCGGCGGCCGCATACGGGCAGCTGATCGCTGGCTGAGCCGGAGCTGCTGCCCGGATGCTGCTCGGTGCCGTTTGTCTCCGGGGGGGGGGTCGTGCGTGTCCTCGTTGCAGCCGGTTCATGAGTGCTGCTAAGGGCACGTGGCAGCTGGCGTTGGCCCCACGCGGAGCCGCGTGGCAGGGAGCTGCGTTTGCTCCGCGCCCTGTCCCAGAGCGGCGCTGCCGTGCGGGGCCGGAGCGGCGCAGGGTGCGGGGTGCAGGACAGGCCTTCCCGAGCAGCTAGGCCTGCTAGCCCGGCCTGGGGAGCTCAGGCGCTGCGTGTGACCGACTTCAGTGCTGTGCTCAAAACACTGACCGCGGCTGCTCGCTCTGATTTGCAGGTGTTTGAGGAGCTGTGGAAGGGGGAAGGGAAGACCCCCCTCGAAATTGTTAAAGAAAAGCAACTAGAGCTGCTGCAGGACCAAGAGGAGCTTGAACAGATCTGCCAGGCGGTGATTGATAGACAAGAAGATGAGGTTGGTGCTGGGATGCTTGGGCACTTTCATAGTCCGTGGCACTCAAATGGGGGTGGAGGTGGCCTTTTCCCCACCTTTTCACTGGTATGGGAGCTCTAGAGCCAGCATAGGAGGTGTGTCATGGTTTTATAGAGAGGCTGCTCACTTCTCATCAGGGTCTTTTTTCTTCTTCTTCTTTTTTTTTTTTAAATTGGAGCATATACAAAATGAACAGCAGAAGAAATTACCGGTCTGGCTAATGTGCCAAGTCCTTCTGAAAGACAGTAAGAAATAATTGTAGGAAGGCAGAGCTGTGGAGGTCATCTCCTCTGCAGCTATGGAGCGCGCTGCCAGGAACGTGACCTGGCCGCGTGGATAAACAAAGCTGTCATTTTTGTGTCGTCTTCTCTGATGCTAGGGCAGCAGTGTTAAATGGTTCTGAATATGGAGAGCGAGATTATCTGCCAGCAAAGGAGGTATTAGCGAGGGGCTCAGAGGCAGTATCGGTACTGGCGAGGCAAGAGCTTCACTCTTTCCCAGGGACGAGGCCCCTGCACACAACAGGGGCCGGGGAGGCAGCCACGTGGCAGCAGCCTTGCAGGGGCTCGAGCTCTGCTGCTCCTGCAGCAGCGCAGGTGCCACCAGGGGGGACAGGGAGGCTTGTCCCCATCTGGGCAGGTCTGAGGGGCTGCAGCAGTCTCTGGGTACAGCCCTGCTTGGGAAAACGGAGGAGAGCCTGCTCCGTGTAGGGCAGGGGCCGGCAGGCTCCAGGCAGTGTCTAACGGCTGCTGGAGGAAAACAAAATGGAAAAGAGCGCCTGTGCATCCTCTGGAGCACAAAAAAAACTAAAAGCAGGAGTGAATAGCTTACTTCTAATATAAACAGTGTCTAGATGCATTTGCCATTTGGAAAAAAAGGCATTAGCATCTTTTGAGAACAATACCACCCACCCCAGAGCTCACTGGGGGCGCTAACAGCTCTGTGAGAGCTTTTGATAAAGAAAATGAGCTTGCGGTAGGTCGGTGTGACCTCCATCAGACTGACTCATTTGCAGAGGCTGATAAAAGTGCTGCTGCAGTTTCAGACGGGTGCTGAAGCACAAGTGTGGCAGAAAGAACATTAGAGGTGATTGGGAAGCGCGGCAGCTGAAGCTCCCTAACCACGCTCCCATTTGGGCAGTAATGCCTTCTCTGCAAATTTAATTCCTCACCCTTTTCCAGCGTTTCAGTCAAGCTGAGTGCAGTAAACTAGTCTCCCTTTACAACTTTTTCCAAATGATCTTTCAGTAAGGCAATAGCTGTCTTGGAGTCCCGTAATTCAGTGCTTTAACTGGCTAAGCGAGCTTACCTTGCAAGCACCGAGGTAGCTGAGCACTTGCCGGGAGAGAAGAGCTATGCCTTGCTGGTTGACAGTAACTTTGTCTTGAAAATGAATTAACTCGCTACCAGTTGCGCAAACCAACACAGAGCAATTTATGAGAATGCAGTATCAAGCCTGCACTGACCTCCTCCCCGTCTAGGTAATTTTGAGCAGATAAGGAATAATGAGTCCTTTCCATATTGAGACAGTCCAGATAAGCGTGCAGCCTGCCACTAACTCAGATAGGGTAATGAGGGGTGGCATTTGCATGTGCGTGTTGCTGCCGCGGGCTGCGCTGCTCCTTATCAGCCCTTCTGCCCGCACTGTCTGYCTGCGAATCCAACCCTCCGCTCAGCAGGAGCTGTCAGGCTGTGCCCAGCAACTCTGACAATGCAGAGCAGGCCCCCCCTGCCATAGACACAGGATGAGGGCCACAAGTTGGTGTTTCAACAGTGGCATCTCCTTTAGAGATGCTTGAAAGCGAGTGCCTCACTCAGCCCCCCCGCTTCTCYCGCCCATGTTTTTGCTTAGCTTTTAAATAACAGCCCCTAAGATTGTGTAGGTGATGGTAAACAAATCCTGGCTCTCTGCTAGGTTGTGATTCTCCTAAGCTAATYGCTCTCTTAAAGAGGATTTCTTGCTTAAAAGAACCACTTAAGTCTTCCCCTGAAGGACAGCACGAGTAGTATCCAGTAAGTTGTCCTTGAAGGCTCAGGTATTTGCTATAACTGAGCAGTGGATTGAGGCAAAAGCAGGCTCTGTGCTAGTGGGGGAAATGAGAATCCAGTGCAGTTCTCTGGCTGTTTTCCAGGGAGTCACTCTYAAACTTTCAGAAACTGTTTAAATCCAAAAATGTTTTCTTGACTTTTTCAATAAAAGCAAATCTCTTTATTAGTTGTAAGCCCTGCTGCTGGAGAGAGTTGCATGTTGTCCCATGGGAGCAGAGTAGAAATTGCACAAACCTTTGCACAGAATTGAAGGCAGTTCTTATAAATAGTAACCCCAAACATGCTCTTCTACAACTGATGTCCAAAAATATTCCTACAGAGACTGGAGCTGAGCATGAGGGGGTCCGTTCTTCTCCTAACAATGGTGTCTCTCTCTTGCTTTACAGGTTATGGCAATAAAAGCAGGAAATCAGAAAGTCCTCAATAAGTTAATTGGACTGGTTCAAAGAGCAACGCGAGGCCGATCCAACCCGGTTCTGGTGAAGCAAATCCTGGAGAAGAAGCTACAGTCAGAATAACTTCATGGAGTAACTGCCTACAGACAGTACCAGTCAGCTTCCCTCGTTCCGGTCCCATTCTCTTCGCTGCAAATGAACTAGGACTTGGCATGAAACAGGATTATTTTCTCCACATTGGATATACTTCAAAGAGGAGTTTTAAGTTTACATTAAGTTCTAGCCTTCGCTGGATGCATCAGCCAAAGGCAGGACAAAAAATGAAGAAGGGTTTGGAGCAAGATAGCGGCTGCTATGGCCGGGCTTTTCTGTCCCCTCGATGGTGGGTGCCCAGAAACGCGGCCCCCGGCGACAGCTTCCTGGCGAGCCTGTGAGTGGGCTCAGAGCTTACGTGGTGCTGGTGAGTGGTGTCACCAAGCAAGGGCCAGCCCAGCCTCTCCAGCTTCCTGCAAGGGAAAGCCACACATCTTCACTCGAGGGATGGTGAAACCTAGTGCTGTTCACTAACACCTCGCTAATAAATGAGTATGCTGAGTAAAGGAGTAAAGAAGGCCCAGCTGTAATTAAAAATGGTTGCATGTGCAGAAGGGAAAAAGGACAGAGTCCTCCACTGTCTCCTGCTTTCTCGCAAAGACGGGAAAAGGACAAGGTCAGGGGCTGCTTAAATATGTTCCTGAGATTAATGCCACAAGGTGCAAGTGCCCATCCAAGGCTTAGGTTGACCAAGACTTCGATGGCCTTTGGATAGACACGTTTCGGAGATTTATGTTCAGCTCCACAGCAGCCCCAGCTCAGAGGGCAGGGGCCCCAGCTCTCTCAAGGACACTGCTGTACAAATGGGTTTCAGAGTTGGAGGTTAGATTCCAGTTCAGAAAACAGGCAAGGAAACCCTGCAGTTTTCAAATACATTTAATGAGTAAAAGGTATACCCATAATAACATAAAAATAACTTACAATTAAAAAGTTTTACAGCTGACAAAAAGCAGTAACATGGTGAAATTTCTCCACTGTTTGAATCAAAAACTTTGACCATTAAAAAAAAAAGTTTCATTTAATCTGACATCCATACAAAGGCTTTTTCTATCACTTGTCATGTCATGAGCAAACATGTCATGAGCAAAAAGTAACATTGTCTTTCACCCAGTGCTACCCATTTTGTTCCATTAGGTACATTTTCAGTCAATAGAAGCTTTAGAGTGCTCAGTGAACATTAAGTTTCAGACCTGGAATTCTGTTCAATACTTGCCGTGGCAAAAAGAAAACCAAAAGGCACAAGGACTCCTGCGTGAAGCCTCAAATCCTATTTGGACAGCACTCCTGTAACATCGTTCCCCAAGGTGCTCCTCCAAGGTTAGTGCTTTTTGTTGTGCAGCTGGCACTGCTGTGCTCGGTTTACCTCTATTGTTGGGGTTAAAAACCTCACAGCAATGAATTTGGAATAATAATAATTAATCTTCATTTAAAAGCAAGAAAGATCTCCTGTACTGTAGCATGGCTACTGCTCATAAATGTATTTTTCATGTCTACTTCTCAGACACTTCTTTCCCTATGTAATTACACTTTGCTAATACAGTACAAAATCTGTTAAAAATTATAAGCCAAGTTCTATGTGTAACCTTTGAGTGAGTTTACTGTAAATCTCAATCTATTCTCACCTCCACCTGCCAGACAATGAAGAGCAAGATAAAGAAGAATAATTGTAATAATCTTCACCTATGAGAGAAAGGAAAAAGTAGCTAGAGTCTCTACATTTTGAGTTATGAGGCAGGCATTGCCAAATTTTGAACATTTTTTGCAGACACAGACACACACACGCCACACRCACACAGAGTAAATACTCTTTAAATACTCTTTTTCCTGATGACCAGAAAGTGTTTTGGATGAGCCACTTGAGGGCTGTGGGGCCAGYAGCCAGGCCCCGCGCTCCCTACACACAGCAACACAAGCCCTTTTGCTTGGCCAAGGCGCCTCCAACTGCAGCCAACTCAAGCTGCCATCGTCTTCTTTTCTTCCTCTGTACTAAATGRTGCTGAGGGCAAATTCTAAGTGCTCTTCAGTTGAGCTCCATCCTCCGTCTAAGAGCTTTTGTTCTCCTTTGCTTAGCAAAGGGTGCCTATCCAGTCACCTGGACAGCATGTAARTGACAGCAGTGGCCTCAAGAAATTTAATACCTGCTGGAGTAAAGACCAATACCAAAATAAATGCAAGGTAAGTGGGGCCAGTAAAAGAAAATGCAAGAAGGTGCCTGGGAAGCTCCAGCAAGAGGCCCCTCTAAGGGTGGTTACCCCAAGGCTGCACCCTTGGGATTTAATACTGACACTGCCCCTAGCTATCAAGTTTTCCTCAGTGCCAGCAGTGCTCCCCACTCCCACTGGCGCCATCGGAGCAACAGCACGAGGCAGGGTGAATCAAGGACAGTTTCATGYGGATTCTGAGCAGCAAGCATCCACAGCGGGCCGAGGAGAATGCTTACAAATTAGAAGTTGACACCAGACACCGTCATGACAATCTCATCTGCTCGTTGATGGAAGTCCTTTAATAGGTCACTCCTGAGGCAGCGCGACGATACTTTCCAGCCTGCGTAGGAATGGAGGATCCCAAAGAGAACAACGTCGGCAAAAAAAAGACGTGGGCAGTGCTGAACTAGTGAAGAAAGAATCTCTAGCGCTCAGCCTTGGCTGCAGAGTTTAATTTTAACTGCATTAAAAATAGAAATGTATGATAGGAACCTTCACCAAAAATGTATGGYGAGTGCACCGCTCTCACGCTGCGCTCCCGCGCGCCGCTCGCCCCTGCACGGAGGGTGCCCGCCCCTCACCTCAGCGGCACCGGCGCCCAGCGCTCGCTGCGCTGCGGGTTTCTCGTAAGGAAAAACACACTGGGGTTTCACTCAACTTTCTATTTGCACACTGCATGAGGGAGAAGATGGAAGTGCTGTTCTGCCCTTGTTGCTGCACCTTCCTTGCAAATTCTGTTTCCAAATACTCAGGATTCACTGTATATTCTGCCTCACATAAGGACAATAAAAGACCAAGTTAGAGCAGCTAGAAGGTCAAGATTTTCCTCTTCACGTAGAGCAGARGCTTACCTGGATTGTGGTGACTGTTCAGTGCAAGTCCTCCCCAAGCCACAAACTTGAACATAATATRGAGAGGATTCTGTTGTTACACAGTGAGAGGAAGACAAAAAAAGTACAAAAGGCAGAACTGTCAAGACCTGTGACTGGCTGTGCCTTTATCTGCCCCTTGGAATGGTGAATTTAAGCTCTGCTGCCCTCCAGAAACGCTCCAGGCCCAAGCGAGATGGGAAAGCAGGGATGGGGGCAGTAGGACTCCCCCTTTCCCTGCTCCAGCGCCTCACAGATCGGGCAGTGCAGCCTCAGCACGGCTGGTTTTAGCTCTGAGCCACACTTGGAGGCCAAGGAATAGCCCARGAGGCCCGAGCGGGGTGAGCGGAGCTGCTGCCTCCTCTGCAGAGGAGCAGCCAGAGAATCCGAGCGCCGGCAACACTGACGCAGCAGCGCTGAGCAACAGGCACTTTGCTTGCTCTGCATTTAACTCATCCACATTATTTTTGGTCTAAATCCAAGCTAATTATTTCTAAAATAGGCTGCAATACAATACAGCTGCTACAGGGCTGGCTTCATCCGGAATGAAAGTTTGCAGGTAGGTAGTTTGCAGCATCTGACGTCTGCGGGCGCCCTGCTGCAGATCCAGCCAAAGTGACTTGGTTGCAAACTGCAGCCCTTGCACAAAAGTCCCATCAGGGCTTCTAGCCCAGAGACTTCAGTCTTAATTTAATCCAGCTGCCACACACACACACAMAAAAAACATTATAACCAATGAACAAAAAGAAGATTTGCACAGTCAGCAAGAGTCCCTCCAAGTACCTACATATTTGAGGCTGCAAGTAATGCTTCTATTCATAAATAAGAGGCTTCCAGCTGAGCACATAACAACTGGAATAGACTGATGCTAGAGCACAACATGCTTAGAAAAGCCGAGGCCCCTGAAAAAAATGAAGTACATCCAGTCAGAGCTGAGCTTCCACAGCGAGCAGAGCCGCCACTCGGGCTGCCTCTGGGCCAGGGCCGGCCCTGCCAGCTGCATTTGGGCAAAGGCACCTTAGCAGGGAGCCCCTGCGCGGCTCCGCACGGCTCCCAGCCCAAGCAGTGCGTGGCAGCCGCGCCGTGCCGCGCGGCTCTGCGAGCTCTGCCRTGAGCGCTTCCTTGCCGCGACGGGGCCCTGCTATGTTGCAGGGGCAGGAGGCAAAGTTCTCGCTGCGTTTCACATGGATGCAGGTGCCCCCTGCTAATCTGGGGCATGGTGCCTTTGGTTTGCTCATTAATGTGAGCAGCCTGAGCGTCATGCAAGCTGTTTCTGCTGATAAAGCTCAAAGGTGCAAGGAGGAACATAACCATAATTATCTAAATCAGATCTGGACACAGCAACGACGTTACTGCACCGTGCCAGAGCCTGCCGAGTTAAAAGAAGGAAGAAGCCCTCAGTATTCAGCTCCTAACTCCAGATGCAGTTTAACTGTTACAAATGTAATTGGAGCCTTCATAAAAACTGCAGGCATGACATAGCAATTTCAGTAAATACAGCACAGTAAATTGCTTATTAAATCACACTGCCCTCCAACAGGAGCTGTGGCTACAAATTCAAATGATAAATTATGTCATTTTATTTACTGTAACTGCTCCAAATCAGACAGCTTCTATCCTTTTCTTCCCAACCCTGAGACCTCACAGCTTCCTGAAGGAGCTGAAACCACCTTGCCGAGCAGGAAGGCTCGAGGGGCAGCGCTTACGGCAGCGTGGGGCAGCACGGCAGGCATGGSCAGTACAGACGCGCTCCGCATGCACTGCCTGCTCTGCTCCCTGTTCCCACCTGTACACAGGGCTGCTCCCATGCCCTGGGGGCCAGCCCCAGCACCAGGCTTGCTCTGCCTTTTATTTATTATTATTTTTTAAAAAACATCAAAGTCAACTCTAGCAAGGCCCRGCAGCGCAACACGACACAAATCAGACCTTTTTTCAAAGTGACAAATGCCAATGATCAGCACACGCAAAGCGTGACAATAAAGCTGCCCAGTCCCCTGGATGAGCCAACACAACCCATATGCCTGCGTGTGCTGGGACCATCCTGCAGCACAGCTGGAGAGACCTCACCCGCAAAGGAGAACCACTACAACTGCTTTAAGATACAGCGTACTCACTTAGTAGAGATACTGCAACAAACACCTGGCAGCAGTTGTTGCAAAGATCCTTGCTAGAGCAGAAAGAAATGTGTCTTTCACAGTTTGAACCATAGAGCAAGAGCCTGAAAATTAACGCTAGTTTCCCTGAGCTGCTTCGTGCAGCYTTTGAAACAGATGTGCCAAGGCAAAGAAGGAAGCCTTGGCTTCCTCTCCACCCTTGGAAAGGGCAACATGGCTGCAGGGCCAAGCTTGGGGATAACATGTTGGCAGGAGGCACCATAAGCCATGGGGGGAAGGGGCTTCCTAAGCAGGCACTGGGCTGGCCAGCRTCATGCACACAGAGCAGCCTGCCTTAACAAGCCCGCTGAGCTGAGCACTGCCCTGAGCTGGCGCATTTGCTAGAAGCACCACTTAAAATTAACAGTCCTCAAAGATATCACTCCTACCCACAAATAGAGATTCTTATTTCAGAATAAAAGCAAGGAAAGGGAGCGTTCATAAAGTTTACTGCACTGAGTTCTGGTCTGCAGACTTCTTCCCCCTTCTTTTAACATCCTCTATAAGAAAGTTCTGTAAAAAAAAAAAGTGACACAACTTTAGTACTTGATTCCAAATCATTACAAGTTACCTGATCACAGGCATTGGGAAGCTTCTCTCTTGCTTACATAAAGCTCCTGCTAACAGTGGTGAGGCGCACGGGAAGCGCTGCCCCTACCTACRTGAGGCTGCCACCACCCCGTGCACACAAGACACAACTGAAGCCCTTCAGGTAAGACTGGGCAGCTTGGCTTGAAATAAGAGGGGAGAAGAACCTGACATTTCCTAGGACAAGAGAAGAAAAGTTAGTCTGTTCAAAAAAAAAAAAAAAAAAACCCAAAAAACACACACACACACAACCCACAAGAGCTCTCTTAAACCCAGATAAGCAAGATTCAAGAAAACCCCTACAGCTAGTTTCCCAGGAAGCTTGTGAAGTACGCTGAAGGGCCATAAGGAGGTCAGATGATGATTTACAAGGTGGGGATGCAAAGGTGAACTGTTGCCTAGAAAAGAGAGTAGTTAGAAGGGAAAGAGAAGCAACGAGTTGGCTGGAAAGCAATGCGAGGGTCACAGCCAACGATGGAGGTGGCAGATGTGGCTCTGTGCAGCAGACAGGTGAAGAGAGATTCAGAGAAGCTCTGGAGGCGATTTGCTTAGAGCTGCGCCTGGGGATTTCTCCCTGGCGCAGCCTACAGCTGTCTGACACACTGAATACTTCTCACAGCTTGGAGATGAAAGGTGCAACTTTTCAGAAGCATCTAAAGGATTCAGGAGTCTAAATTGCACTGCAAGTTCCATAGAAACATGGCCTGAAATTAATTAGACACTGTGGGGAGGGGGTTAATCAGGCGGCATTACCTGTTCAACCTCTGAGAAAGTGCATTTGAAACTAGGGACGTGGTTAATTTGAGCACCCAGCATTACGGATTTACAGCTAGCAGRAGCACTAATTTATGGAAATGTTATTTCTGCCTTCCATTTCTTTAAATTTCCAGGGGTTGCTGCTGCTTCTTTTCCTAGACAAAGGGGTTTATGGCTTTCTTGAACTAAACCCCTCTGTATGTAGCGACAAGTAGAGCACACTGGAAGCACAATTATGCTGCTGAGATAAGATGAAATGCGGCAGTGATGCCCCAATTCATCACGTTTGGGTTCGTCTAATGAAGCCCATTACTCACGGAGGAGAATTTTCTCAAGCAGTTAGTCACCAGCAGACAGTTTTCTCTGGCACTGCTCCGCTTTCTGCAGCTGGTGAAGAGTCCGGTCTTCCCCTCACCATCCCAAAAGTGCAATATTAGGAAAAGCCAACACCTAATTTGGAAGTAAACAAACAGTATTTAACTTTCCCCTTAACCATTAAAAAAAAAAGAGCTTTCCAGAGCAAGCCAACCTTTTTCATTAAAAAGCTGACAAAAACAGCCTGCTGTCCTTTTAATACTATTGAAAGATACCGAGTACCTTTCTTTAGCTTATTAAAATAAGCATAAAAATAGACTACGCATTAATTACAGCTTGCATAGAAACATTTTGTTTTGTACTTTGTGCAAATCTGACTAAATAAGGCTTGCTGGAGGGTTTAGGTAGCAGTGTAGTAGTTATCAAAGAATGCTGAGAAACTGCAAGGAAAATTCCAGGCAGTCTGCAATCCACATCCACTTACACAGTTCATTTGACTTCAAAGACCAACAGCTGAGCGCTGCAGATCTCTCTGCAACATAAGGCAACGTGGTATGTGTTGGGTCCAGCACCTGCTTGCAGCTAGTCAGGGGTTTAACACACATAAGACCACTTGAATTCAAAAACAAGAAGTTAGAAAGGGCTGCAGAGGTGGACGGGTAGGAAGCCTTGTTTCAAGGAAAAAGGATGGGAGAAGGACRAAGAGGTGGAGAAGCACAACCCTTCCCACCTGCAGGGGCTTCGGGCAGGCCTTGTTTGCATTGCCCTGCCTGAAGCTTGCCCCTGGGCAAAGCTTTCCCAGAGCAAAGCGCCTTGGAGCAGGCTGGTAAAACAGCCTATCTGCACGGGGAAGGACAAAGCATTGGCTCCTCTCATGCAGCCCACAAAATCTGTGACACTAAGGAAGGGTGGCTGGGTAAAAAGTGAACTAGGAAGCTGCAACATCAGCAGGATCAGAAATATCTCAAATTTAAGTTACGGAGCACAGAGGGAAATAAGGCCTAATGTAAGATACCACAGAGTAACATCCTGCCTCTTTCTTCCCCTCCAAATCAAGTATTTTCAGGAAATATGCAAGTACAGCCTTCTTTTGTAAGCAGCTTTGCATTAAAACCCTGTTTAAAAGCTTTTTAAAAACACATTTGAAAAAAAGACGCTAATAATAATCCTCAATGTCCCCCAATATTTTGTAACATAAAATGGAATGTTCCTGTGCCAGCGCCGCCAGCTCCTTCAGGAACTCCGGGAAAAGGGCAGCTGCGAGGACGGCATTCCTCACGTGCGCAGGGAGGCTGGGAAGAGCCAGGCCCTTCTTTCCTTTCTGTCCCAGGAAGGGCTGCAGTACGGCCGGAGAAACGTCGGAGAGGCTCCTGCCCCTGCCCGTGCTGCTCTCGTGCTGGACGTTACCTGCGGCCAGGAGCAGAGGGAGAAGAGGCTCAAGGCGCGGCGCACGCGGGGGCGGCACCGCAGGGCTCCRAGCCGCGCTCTGCAGCTCCCCGACAGCGCCGCGAGCTGCTCCGCRAACCCAGCGTTTTCAAGTTCTGTGTGGTCCGATCTGGCTGTATTTTTTATTACCCATCTTTTCCTAGGATATGTATTATTCAATTCCAGCTCTGATGAAAGAAATACGTGGGCAGTCGAGGAGTCATGGGAAAGAATAGTGTGGATTAACTTTAGGAAATGGGAGTCAGATAATATCTACCATCTAAACCCAGCATGGTTTTCTCAATTCAAAATGATACTGCGTTCTAGCCCTCCCTGGATCAAAGTGGTCTTCATTTTTCTCTCTCCTTCTCCCTCCTGCCCTCCATTAATCATTGTGTAAATACATTTAAAGCCTGAGCTAGCAAACTATCATGAGAATTCAAGATTGCAACTACGGGAAAAACTCCTTGAAAATTTTGACTTTTCTACAGCACTRGTCCCTGCCAACTTTAACTACTTGTCATCATGAAAAAGTCTAAAAAAAAGTAGAAGGCACCACGTGTTCTCCACAGCACAGACCGCTACATGATCTCTCTTGCCAGAGTTGAGAGGCTCAGGCAGGGCTCAAGCAGCAAAATGTATGGAATGGCAGTGACAGCAGCATTTAAATTTCAATCAATTGCCCCTCGTTTCAACCTGCAGCAGAACTGCAGTTTAATTAAATGAGGAGCTGAGAAGGTGACAAAATTTAATATCCATAGAAAGAGATATTTCTTAACTTCTTTCACCAAAAAAACCCAAAGAATTAACTTGCAGAACTCCCTGCCCAGGGCGACCAGAGGCTTCGTGTGATAAACTTCTGGGCACCTGAAGGTGGCTGGGCACCTCAGCTGGGCACGCAGCTCTCAGAGCAGCGGTGCCAGCTGCRCCTCTGGGGCAGCACCCGGGGCGAGGGCAGCGCAGCAGCGAGACACGGCCCTGGGCGGGCTGTGCTGAGTGCAGCCCAAGGGCGCCTTTCACGAGGTCCCTCCGCAGTGCCCAGGAGCCCCCCGTGCGCCTTCCCACACCAGAAGTGTTTTATCCCTAATCGCCCAGCAGAGATGGAGTTCTCTCAAGTTGCAGGAGACAGCTCCAACTTCAGACTTATCAATCATTCATACTGCTGTTCTACAAACTTCTACCTACTAGACACAGAGTAGGAGAATTTCAGTTCTGGGGAAAAATCTGACTGTGGGAAGAAAAACAACTTAAATTATGAATTACAATGAATAGATGAAGATTCGAGCTTCCCTTGAAGGTTTTTTTTTTTTTCCCTAACACTGTCAAAATGCTTCATAATTATTTTAAATAGTTTAGACAATAAAACCAGAATGTTAGTATGCTGTCAAAGTTAGTTTAGTTTTTGTTTTTAAACTCGTCCTTCCAAAAGGCAAAATTGACAGGTTTCCACAAAAACATTCGATTCTGACTAAACTGCTTTCAAAATACCCAAGAAAAAAGTCTAAAACAACAACAACAAAAGCATCAAACACCCACAGAGAAAGCTTGTCAGGGACCAGAGATTGGATTTTGGCTTTGCTGGAGGCTTGTCCACTTCTTTTTGGGCTCAGGATGCCAACTGAATCACATAGCTGAGAAACTGAGAGACCTGCTACTCGAGGAAGCAGGGTTGCSAGCATGCCCAGGGAAGGGCAGCATCTCCTGAGGGATCTGCATCCACCACCTTTACCTACGTACGCCTAAGCCAAGCTAGGCCTTAAGGGAGCAACACACTACTGCAAGCAGAACATTAATTGCTCATTTCTGCTGAATTTGGAGACCATCACTGCTAAGAGAACGGAAATGCTTTGGGATATTTCTATTTTACATTTATGCCGTACAATAAGCCTGCCTTCCATTTTTCAAGCCCAAATTCTGTAGGAGGCCAGTTATGTTCAAACCTACAGGGAAAACTGATCAGGGTTATTTATCGCTTCCACCAGCAAAAGAACCCCAGAGCACCTTGATATTAGCTGTAACGCAACAACCTTTGGGCATCCTGCAGGCAACCGAGAGGATCCCTCCATTCTGGCTTCATTTACCATTACTGCAGTTGTTCCTGCCTTGCATTTCTTAATTGACTGTGTGTGTGGTGATGGACTAGTGAGGCAGCCCGCCCCAAGAGCGACAATGTGATTGCTGCCTTCGCTAGCCTGGCTCGCAGCCAAAGCTCTAGTTATCCACACATTTATTTACTCCCTACTCACTTGTCACGACGTGCATTTTTTACAGTGCCTTCCACAAAACAGAAGAAAATGTACCAGCAGGGTGACTAAGCAGCCTCTGTTTCCTGTTCTGAAATAATAACCAGTATGACGAGACCTGGCAAATTCTGAAGCACACAAGAACTGATGTAAAATAGGAAATACACATAAATGCCAAAATCACAGACTGTTTTATTTAACTGTGGTATGAGTAACCAGCACTAAAACCTCTGAAGTATAGTGCTTGCGAGCGTACTCAGGTGGATGAATTTCCACTGGGAACACATTACATAAAGTTTTTACTGACACTACCTGAAAGAAAGGACATGAGATGTTGCCTCCTAATCTTGTCTCCCACATCCTAGCTACAATACCTTCTAACTTTAAGGCTCTCTAATCTACGGCACCAGAACGCAGTGCCTGAACCCCTGCCGATATTTGCAATAAACTGCTCGTTTACAGTAGGCACCTTCACAGACTAATTCTTCCACAAGCAGCCYTGGTGAGATGGTAATTTTGCAGAGTAGATGTGCTGCAAGTGTTAGAAACATGCACCATGCTGACTAGAGACTAAGAAAATTATTATACAGAGCCTTGAAAAATGAAAATACAATTAAGAAAAGTTTGTAGAGAATCCTATTTTCCACACCTCTGGAAACTCCCAAGTATCATTATCTGCAGAGAGGTCTGCAGAGYGGGATGGTCACTAGCTATCCCAAACGGTCTATGAGAAGCCTCTCTGCAGACTCTCAAACCCTACAGAGGGACATGTAACRACCGTGGATGACTGTGCTTGTCACATCCCAAGCACCTTAACCATTCTGTGATTTTCAGCGGTGGGAAGTCGCTGGAAAGGCATTGCCAAGGCCGACCGCTCTGCAGCGCAACACCAGAAGAGGGCGAGTTTCCAGGTCAGACCCCCAGCTGCATCTGACAATTCCTCCACTGGCGAGGAAGACTCTCCTGCCTCAGGAGGGTTGTGTATCTGTACCAGGCGCCGCACTGCAGCGCACGGGCAGGTGTAGGGAACGCACTGCAGCGCACGGGCAGGTGTAGGGAACGGCGTGCCAGGGAAGCCCTGCATTACCCAGGTGGGCTGCACGGGGGCTCTCGCTGCAGCCAGGCCCCGCTTGCTCCTCGGCACCCTTGGCTGCCTCCCCTCATGGGTTACCACCTTTCCTGCCTGCACTCAGCACAGCGCGCTCAGCGCTTCCTGGCTCCCACGCGCCTCCCCTAGCAGCAGCCTAATCCATGATCTGAGGCTTTATTCAATTGTTGCAGAAACAAATCCATTCTGGACTTCTATCCTCCCTAGCACTTGCAAATAAAGAACCAATGACTAGCTGAAGGTCAGGCTAAAAATAAAGCAAACTCATGCACATATGCCACCTCACCTCACGCCTTGGAAGCAGGTTTGTTTACTGCCAAACTGACAGGCAGCCAAGCAAGAACTGAGTTTGTTACTCTTTGGACAGGCATTTTCAGGAGCCAAGACCTAATAAAAGCTTCTGAAGAGCAGACAATATCCATCTAGATCCATCTACTGTGGTCTCCTGAGGATCATCAGTTCCAAGCCAAAGTGTGCAGCTGGTTAATGATGTCCGTAAAGCACCCACCACCTATTTATTAGTACAATGCAGGAAACAAGAGCGGAGTGGGTGAGTACTTTCCCGCAGTGCTCCCCTGCACTGTGAGCGTGGGCAATACCTACCTTTGGTCTGCAGTTCTTCAGCTGCATCAGCAGTGTCCACACGAAACAGTAAGTACTGTTGGGCCTGCAGGAGCAGACYCGGGAAGTCCTTTTCGATGGAAGCAAAATGTTCAATTTTACTTTTCACAGATGCCAGCACCTGCCAAAACAACAATAACAATTACTTTTTCTTCCCTCGAGGCCAGTGCAGCCACAGTCTGAATACTCAGGCTTCCTCTAGCTGCATTAGAAGAGGTGTTATGATGAAAGTTATGGTCAGACAGAATTTCCAGTTCTTTGCATAGATATAATTAAAACATCAAAATGAGATGAGAGAGGCTCCCAGACAGGTGGAAAAACAACAGGTAGAACTGAAAACAACTACAGGAAAACCAAATAAAAAAGAAAGCCCAAAAATACTGTTCCAATTCAGAATAAGCATGACTAATGCTTGTGATCAGGTACCTGATAAAGCGACCGGACGCTAGGCTGAAATACCATGTTGGTGTTGAGCAGGAAGGAGCGAAGAAGAGGCTGGGGGTAACTTGCCAGCTGAGTAATAATCCCAATAAGCAGCAAATTTACATGCAGGGAGTTCTCCAGCATGTTCTCCAGCTTCGACAGCACCACGCTGATAAACGGCCCTGCAAGAAAGGAGGAGGAGCCAATGGTTTTGTTTTTCATGGAAGAAAACAAATCTTAAAATCCAAGAAATAAGCATTTAAAAAGAATCGTGATCATCATAACCAGCCACATCTGACCTCCTCCACACCAATTAGAGCCAGCAGGAGGAAAAAATAAAATGTATCTAAACAGACAAAATACACATAACAAAAGGTGTTAAAAGCCATCCAGAGCAAATCCCTTGCCTGGCTTGCCAATGAGCTCTCGTTAGCGGCATGCTAACCGTGCACAAGTACTCTACTCTATTTGTGCAAATAAGGATTTAGCCTAATAGGTTACAGCCTATTCCCCTGCCAGCTAATTGGAGGAATGCAAACAGGAACTGGCCTTTCTACTGTTGCTGTGCCTCGGTTCCCAGGCAAAGCAAATTACAGCTACGCTCCTTGTCTCATCAAAATTGCACTGAAGAGAACACAAAAACCCTCCTTGCAACATAAAAACAAAACCTGTAACTGTTCCCATCTCAACGAAAGCCTGCAAGTCATGCAGAGCAGAGCATGCAAGAACAGATGTACCACAAAATCAGTGGAAGTGGGAGGCTTCATCATACAAATGCCATCACTAAATAATCGCTTTAGTTTGCGTATTCCTTTTGCAGGATCATCACTGAAATATGGAACTATTTACCATGGAAGTGCTCAAGATTAGGAAATCTTTGCCAAGCTAAGCATGACTTTAACCAAAGAACACTGGATATCAGTACATGCTGCTAGACTGCAGAGCAGGGGAGTTACTCAAGACAATCTGTAAAAGGGACCTCATGGCAAATAAAACATTCCCACCATCCCTGACCCAAAGCCAGGCCTACTGTGCCAGCCGGGCGTGGTGTCCCACTCCAGGAGAGGTTATCAAAATGCACACATAAAACCGGCCCCGGAGTGGGCTGGCTTTCTCAGGGCAGCATAAAAATAAAAATCCAGGCAACTGACTACAGCTGTAAGGAAATGGATAAACAGATCKGAAGCCAAAAAAAAGGTTCCTTTCCCATCTATGTAACTCCATTTGTCTAGATTGCACTGCACTGAGTCATTCAAAAAAATAAAATGATAAAAAAGGGAGTTTGATGCACTGAATTTCTGCTGCTGAACATCACATTCTTCCTTGTTCAGGAGGAAATAGGAATGGTTGGGTTTAATGGTTTAAAATAGACATGGGGACCAGGATTAAATCCATATATTAACATTTTCCTCACAGACTCAGAGCTGAACACCAGCAWCTTTGTGCTGCTGAGACCTACCGGGGGCAGACACCTCTACCTGGTTACTTGAGTCTGTATGAAGAAACCCCATCCCATGACAATATCCCAAAATAATAAAAGCAGCAGAAAATCCTAATTCTGTATGTCTATATACATAATACAGCACTTYAAATCACATGTCCTTGCATTTCAATGAAATTGCAGTCTCACATTTCCAAGGCATTTTTAGGAGCATTTCCTTACTGGCAGTCACTAAGAGAGCCATTAAAGAAAGGTAAGGAGCCAAAGAGCCAAGTGTGTGGTAGGGAACAGACAGCAAGGCCAGAGGTCTTTTTAGTTTTGTTTTCAGGAACAAGTGGGAGGAAGGTACTGGATGACGAATGAGAGAGTCAGGAACAATATTATTTGAGCTACATTTGACAGCAAGTAATRGGAAACAAAAAAGATTGAATGCAATTAGCTTTTCTTACAAGGAAGTTCCATCTGCATGTGAGGAAGAACTTCTTTACTGTGAGGGTGACAGAGCCCTGGCACAGGCTGCCCAGGGAGGTTGTGGAGTCTCCTTCTCTGGAGGTCTGCCAAACCCACCTGGATGCCGCCCTGTGCTCCATGCTCTCGGTAATCCTACTGGAGCAGGGTTGGACTAGATGATCTCTAGAGGTCCCTTCCAACCTCRGCCAGACTGTGAGTCTATCGAATTACCATCACAGCAAAAGCAGGAAATGGATTGGAAAACCAGGTTGAGTTTGTCAAATACTGAAGAGAAAGTGGGCTAGAAAGGACTGCCTTCTAGTGGATAAAAGTGAATGTTTCCCCTTGGCTCCCAAATGACATAGAAGTCGGCTAGTAGAGGGTATGCTTGGCACTGGAAAATCCAGACGCATCTTTTATTTGCATTACTGTGCTCTAACTAAAGACATACAACTTGCACTGCAAGGAGCTGTACAAATGCAGATCAAAAATATATCTCTGCTCCGAGCAGTACTCCTTAAATGCTCCAATGAATGGGCAGTCCAGAGACCAGGCTAAGCCGTGTCTGGCACAGGGCAGCCCAGAGACCAGGCTAAGCCGTGTCTGGCACAAGGCAGCAGAATGTGCAGGGGTGAGGGTGGCCCTGCCCCAAGCAGCGCTAGCAGGACAGGCCGACCCAACGTGGCTCCAGTGCTGCCACCTCCTGCTGGAACATGAAATAGCAGAGAGAAAGGAATGGCAACATACCCTTAGCACCTGTGCTTTTTAAAAGCACAAGTATTTCTGAGGTAACCTGGGTAGAACAGGCAGTCCCTTCCCCGTTCAATAGAGAACTTTTCTCCTAGGATGATGGAGGTTGCCATAGGAGCAACGTAATCTCATTTCAATATTTTAAACAATTAGAAAAGAAAAAGAGGCCAAAAAAACCTGTGCAGCCATCACATGCTGCAACTCCACTGATAACTCATCTTTTACGTTCCATCTCTTGCATCCTCCTTGGGGCAGCCTCAGCTACATGGGCTACACCCTGTTTAGTGCCAGAACTGCTTCTTGCTCTAAGTTTGTGAATTGTGTTGCACAGGGGGATTTTCTTGGCCACCTTTCACCTCCAGACCTTGATATTTGTTACATATGTAACTAAAAGAACATTCCACCTGTAAAGGGTGTGCTCTGGCTCCTGGCAGCATGCTTGGGAAAGAAATCCTCCTTCGGTCCAGAGGGAGATGACAGGCTTTCTGCAGAAGGGGTGTCTGCAGAGAAATTCTCAAAGTCCTCCTCCTCTTCTACTGGGGACACAGGGCCAGGAGCGCCCAGCTTCTGTTCCTCCAAGCTCACACTGCTTGGATCCAGTTCCTTAATAATTTTGTCATACTGTGCTATGAAATCCTCACCATCTGTGCTCAGCAGTCTCATRTTTAAGTTACGATCTGTCTCCTGAGGAGCAGGCTTCAGCTCCAAGWCTGGCTGCGGATCAACCTCAGTCATTTTCTGGTTTATTTGTTCTTTTGTTATACCTAGAGTCAAGCTTGAATTTCTCTTACTGTCTTCATCCAAGACCATCTCCAGTTGGCTCTTTGCAAGAGGCCCATTGTCAACTGTCTGTTTTTTGACTTGATGATTCCTGGCTACATTTAAAGCTGTCKTCTCAGAGTTGTCATCTTCTTGAGTATCCTTCTGGGCACATAATCTGTAAACCATAACATCATCTTGAAAGTCTGAATCCTCTATGTAAGATCCTTTGATGAGCATGATAGCATTTTTCTTCATCTCTTGAATGTGTTTGGGTGGGTCTGCAGGTACCTGCATTTCTGTGCTTTCCTGATCTTCATACACACGGGGCGAGCTCACATCAGAACCAGCAGATATCCCTGTGTCATAGCTATCATCCCACTCCAGCTCCAGCTGCATCTTCTCACTGAAGGAAGTTAGTTGAGAGGAGCTACACATGCTGGGTGTCCTTTGCTGGAGGTGAAACATGGGATGTTCCACATCTTTATTATTCTCCTCAGCAAGAGTTTGGATAAAAGTGTCTGGATCAGGATTTTCTCCATCATAAAAGGCAGACCAAACCTTGCAGTCTTTCAGACACTGAAGGATGGATTCTTGAGCTTCCCACAGGTACTGCAGATAGCTGATGTCCACTGATCTTCCATATTCCACAATGCAGGTGGATTCAGAAGGATCTCTGCAAAAATCTGTAAGTAAATAACTATTCAGAACATGAAACTATAAAATAACTGAAAAGTTCTCTAGCAAAGCAGTCACTGCGACATGGCGAGTGAAGCCTTTAGCCTCAAACACCCAGTAAGGCAGGAAGATCAAAAGCACAGAGATTARGAGATTTACTCATGAATCACACATGGTTTGTTCTTACTGTAAGATCAGCACTATAATACAGGATTTCTGAGACCAGCCCACACTCAGCTCTTAAAACAACAGTGACCTCTGAGGCAGGAAGAGTAACAGTCGTGTCCCTCTAGATTGCTTCCCTGAATGCGTATTCAACATGGAAAGCTGTAAAATAGAGTTTCAATAGATTTGGACATCTGGAAGGAATTCAGTAAGCTTTCCAGTCCAGCCTAATTGCCCAGTACTTTGCTGCTTTCCATCTTTCCTTCCCTTTTGGCCACCCAAATGAGCTGGTGCCAAACCAAACTCAGGTCAYGATCTGGTGTTTACCTAAGCACTAAATACCTTTAGTTTGTGCTGCCTTTGTCCAGAGGATATAGGCTCTTTCTTGGCTTTCAAGAGTCAAGGTGATCCCAGTGGAGCAGCAGACAGGTGTGAGAGCAAGCAGTTTAGCAGCAGATACTGAGTAACAGTCTCTCTCCTTCACAGCCAATCGCTGGCTGAACATCATGTGGTTACATGGGATCAGATACCTAAAACAGCAGAGCCCGGCATTACTCCATTGACCTTTTATATTAGGGAAAGCAACAAAATACCAAAAATCTTTTCCTTCTGCCTTCTCTTTCTGAATAAAAAGATAAAATTGCTTGACAGTGATCCAAATTCTAAATCTCTCAAGAGCATGAAGCCTTGACTCCTAACAGTGTGAGACGAAGGCTTGATGAGGAAATGTCAAGTAGAACAGATAAATTTGCTGCACCATAATGGGGAAATAAATAATCTTTGGCAGGTCAGAGCAAACCTGTTGTAAGAGATGAGGGAAGAATAGGATGTGCACGTATCTAAGACTAGCAGAGCTGTGTGGTCCAAATACGAACGAGTTACCTCCCTATATAGTTTTTTTTTTTTTTTTCTCTTTCTTCAGAAACTGGAGTAAGTCTGTTTACATGTGCCAGGCAGACAACTAGGAAAACAGAGGGAAGAGTCATCAAGGTGTTGCATTGCAACAGATCAGGAGTGAGCTCCAGGGCACAGCAAGGAAAGGCTGTGGGGACAAGGAGGAACAGAGGAAGCAGATTCTCACATTTATCTTTCTTAGAGCAATACTGGTTAGCAATTTTAAAGCACTTTTAATAAGATCCTGAGTGTTAACTAGACTGATAACTTGCCATTTACAACGGGTTACAAATGTCTCCCTAAGTAAGCAAGCAGGAGACTAAGCACAACATTCAGTGTAGTGTATTGTAGGAAAGCCCTACCACACTTGAGCTCCCAGAGGACCTACCAATGTTCTCAGGCAAAGCAGCCTGAGCTGCAGTGAATCTCACCTTAATGCTCATGGGTAGAGGACAGACAGCTACATGCTTTATGGTGTCAAAGTCTACTTTAGTTCCACTAGTACATCTAAATAAAAATAAATCTAACCTAATATATCCATCAAAAATAGCACCAAGTTATTTTTATGCAACCTATGGAACAGTTAAAATCTAAACCAAAAAATGTATTGAGTAGATTACATAATAATCTATGTTCAAGAGTTTAAGAACTTGAACTTTTCCTGGGTAAGAGAGGAATCGAAGTCAGGAGAAAAAAAAAAAGGTAGAAGCTGTGAAAAAGTAAACAAGTATATTGCTCCATATCACAGCGTACAATACACAGGAGAACACATACAGGAGAGAAGAATTATACATTTAGAACCAGGGAATAAGCAGTCTGGAGGTGATAAATATATTTGTGGCTTGTCTTCTCTCACTTTTATACAAATAAATTGCACAGAAAAATCTGTTGCGCCTGAAGATTGCAGGATGTAAATCACACTACTTCAGGTCTGGTGTACTTTTGTCAGAATCTTAAATGTTCTCATCTCTCCAGCCACTTGGATTTGTCCTCTCGTGGAGAAGTCTCAATGAGTTCTACACTCATAGGCTTTCCAGACACTTCATCTCAGAATTAGGATGGGAAAAGGAAAAATAAGTTTGGGCTTTACCTCAAAACTAGCTGCAACATCACATCTTCACAGTGCAAGCCAATGAGCGTTCTGAACAGAGCCAAAGAGACCACACAGAGCTGGAAAATGATAAACACAGTTAGTTTTTGATCTGGAAATTGTACCTTTCCGATCTTCCCTGCATTCTGCATTACTGAATGGCTCAAGCAGAACAGAGTGCTTTGTAAGACACTGCAAGAATGCTATTTCATTTTGTCAGCACCCCATGGCATTTTATTAAGTTGTCTAGAGCAAGACATACACTGAGTTATATTTCAACCAAGTACATGCAATCCAGAAACTTCCTGTAAAAAAAAAAAAAAAGTCTATTTAAAAATATATGCTTTACAAGGATATTGCAAAGAAACTCCTTACAAGGCTATTAATATTAACTTGTATAGACCTGAAAGCAGCAATTTACCAGTATTTTTTTTCTAATTTAGTAATTTGGTTTAATTCAGCTTGACATGAACTCTGTAACTTGGAAGACGAAGTATTCCATTCTACCTCCGCTATATGATTTGTACMAGCTAAAGGTCTTTTCTGAAAAAAGCCTACAAGCCACCTCAACTTCATCCCAGTCTCTTATTTTATGTGTTAATGGTTAGTGCTCAGCACATGAAGTTGAGAGCTTCTGCACCTCTGTATTTCTGTATCTAAACCTGTGTGTGCTGGGGTAGGTCAGGACTAAACATGTTTACCAGAATTACTCCATATGCCACAGCCCCACTTTACTCAGCCAACCCAGCGACACAAATCACTTCAGTGGCTGGGAACAGCCACAGCCACACAAGACAGAAAGACACAGACAGAAAGACACAGACAGAAAGACACAGACAGAAAGACACAGACAGAAAGACACAGACAGAAAGA